>NW_022196904.1:64659228-64661303 GCF_008632895.1 Mastomys coucha
AAAAAAAAAAAAAAGGAAGTATGTGGCATTTAGAATTGGCCAGATCGGATATGAATGCAAACAATGTCAAGCATGCAGCAGTGCACAGACCATGAGTACCTATGCAAAGCAGGAGCAAAGGAAAGGTTCAGACCATGACTCTTCTTCCTAGGAGTGTGCTTCTGAACGATACCACCTGTGACACCTGTCTACTTCCAATGTATTCTAATGAGGCTGGGAATCACACTAGAGGTATGTGGCCAGGAAGGCTCTCCCCCTGCATCAAATGAGCCTCCATCTTCATGGTTTTGCAGCATGACACTCACACAGCCCCCAGCCACACTGCCGAGTGAACAAGACCCTGATCAGAGCAGAGCCTCCCAGTCTGCCATGAGATATAAATCAGGAGAGCTTCTGTCTGCTCAGTTCACTGACCAACCATGAGAGAGAAACCTCATGAAACCTGCCCTAGGAAGATGCCCCTCCAGCAGCAGGTAGGAGGAGCTAAGAGACCTGAACAGGCAGTCCCACACAGCCAGGCCTCTGGACCCTTTTTCTAAGGTACTGAAGTTTAACAGGGGCTGGGGTGGGGTGGGGGTGGGGTGCAGAGCAGAGTTAACAGAACTCAGGAAAGAACTCTTGCTCAGTGTACAAGTAATCCACTTAGATTATTCTATTGTTAAAACACAAGCACCTCTCCATAGTACAATACCCCCCAAAACAAAACAAAACAAAACAAAGCAAAACAAAAACAAAGGTGTGTCCACAAACCAGGCTGAAGAGAACTTTCAGAAATACATATTTCTCCTTAAGGAGTATTAGTTAGATATTTTAAATCAAGCTATAAGGAAAAAAATTCAGAGTGGTTTTTCTTTTTTACTACCTGGGGCTATAGACTAATTATGCAAGTAGCAGGGGAATTTGTCATTATGACTAACCATAAGTGTATAAAATAATTTGATTAAGTAAAAGACAGTTACCTTAGTCATCATACTAATTTGACAAGGGCTTTTAAAATGTTTTTCAGCCGTCAGCTTCTAGACTAGCTGTGCAAGAATCTATCTTCAAATGATGCTTCCTTAGAGGAAAAAGAAACTCAACCACGGCAGCCGCACCTCACCCACTAATTGTGACCCTACTGAAAGTTCTCCCGCCTAAAAATACGTGACTACAGAGCAGAGAGACAGAGCCTCATTGCCCTATAAACACAACCTCAGACACACATCTGCAAAGCCATAGAAGGAGATGCCCACTCCGCTCCATGGGAATCACCTGAAGACCGTGCTCCAGAGACCACAACTGGGCTTCCTTCCATTTGCATTCTGAAGAAATTCAAAAGCTTCTATCTGCCATGAACTCCATTCGTAATTGCCTAAGGTGTCAGCAGTTTTAATTTCCTGTCCACATCCTTATCTCTTCAAGTCCTCAGTAATTCGATAACGCACACAAACCAGTCTCTGCTGGTTTACCTTTCAGGAATAGCTGGCTTGCCACATCTCAGTGAGCCTCCACGATGCACAGATAAAGTCTACACAAACCCTGCAAATATAAGCCAGAGCCCCTGAAAGCAAACACCCAGGTACCGGAAGCACACATGGTCTTGTCTGGGTGGAACAACAGGAAGCACAATGACCACTAAATTCAGTGGACCTCTAATTAGGCAAAACCATCGTCATCATTATCATCATCATCATCATCATCCTCCGCACTGCCACCAAGCTGTTTAAGATGCTGTAACATAACATTGTTCTAAGTGCTGATTTCAGAGTCCCTGGCTACACAGGGTGGCATCTAGATTACCTTATCTGTACTGTCCCACCAAGATCTAGGTATCAGGGCCCACTTCTTCACTTCCTGGAAGGCCTTGGAATCCAAGCAAAAAGTGGCAGATTCTCAGGCTAGTGTGCCTTGTTATATACAACTCTTTTGAGTTTCCTCTCTCTGTCTCTGTCTCTGTCTCTGTCTCTGTCTCTCTGTCTCTGTCTCTGTCTCTCTCTCTCTCTTTCTCTCTCTCTCTCCTTTCCTCCGTCTCCTCCATCCCCTTTGCTTTCTCTCTCCATCCCTTTTCCCCTTCCCATCTCCCTCTTTCCTTCTCC
>NW_022196904.1:64661313-64673722 GCF_008632895.1 Mastomys coucha
TACTTTTCAGGGCAGCTTCTCAAGTCACAAGCTGCTTCCTGCCTCACTTCTGCAGTTGGGAAACATACACCAATGTCGCCGAGGACACACTAAGGACAATGAAAAAACCTGTCTTTGTAGAGTGAATGAGAAAGATGAAATGACACCAATACTTAAAAACGAAAAGGCACCCAAGGAAATCAAAGACACACACACACACACACACACACACACACACAAGGTAGCTGCATGGACTTGTGAAACCAAATAGGAAATAATGATTCTGGCCTCAAATTTGCAGTCATCCTCTTGGCTGAGAAAGGAATCGGTGCTGGCAGTGACCCATAGCCAGCCCTTCATCAGATACCTGAAAATACCTTCCCAGGAGCGCATGTTGACTTCCACTGAAAAGGTTGCTATTCACCCATGGACCACCTGTGTTCATCTACAGACACAGGGTCTCAGGTTTCCCAGGACAGACACAATGGAATTTTAAAAGGAAGGAATCTGCCTTTCCCTCAATCATAATTTGACTCCCCAGATATCTACAGAAAAGGCTCCTGTGACTTTAAGAAAAGTAAAACTTTTTCCTGCCTGCCAAAGGACAGAGGATGGGAAGCCTCTCAGGAGACCCAGAAGATCAAACCCTGTGGCAAGCTGACTGGCCAATGCTCCTAAGCCACCACTCTTCCTGGGAGGTTCTTATAGTAAAGGGACCTCCATGGCACCTGGCAGAGCAGGGTCCCTGGGTACCTTGTGTTTGTACTGCTAGTCATCAAAATTAATTCAATGTCCTGAGCCTGTCCTCTCTTGGGCCTCCATCGGCTTTTTGCAGGGCACCTGTTGGCTCCTGTTACCCAGTATCCACCCGCATGCATCAGACTTTCCATCGGGGACAGACAGAAGTGCCCAGATGCCACCAGCCTCCTGTCCTTCCCTTGTCCTGAGATGCTTGTCACCTTCCAGGGACAGCCTCCGTAGAAGCACTTGCCTTTTAACTTTCTAAAAGAACAAAGGCTACTCATCTGCTCGAGGCTTTTCTTCAATTCCCCCTAAAATCCTAAGCCACTAGAAGCGAAAACTCCTAGTCCCAGATGTCCACCATTTCTGGGATGAAAAAGTATAGCCCTGCTATTTTTGCCACATGAACCCTTAACTGAAACTGGTTGGAGGCAAAGAAAGTGTTAAACAGGGGCCAGCTGTCAATAGAATAATTGCCTCTTTTTACACGAAGACCTGGTTAGACATGATTTAGTTTGCATATGCTACGGTACAGGGTCACACTTATCAGTATTAATGTGCATTTGCTTCTAGTGACACATATACCTTCTAAGTATTTTAACTGTTAAGTCTCTTCTTTTAAAAAGCTGCTTCTCCAAACATCATCCTCCTCATCAAGCAAATTCCAAAGTCTACAGCTTAGTATGACAATGACAGAAAAAAAAATGAATATATTTGAGAAAACAGAATACTCCAATGCTCTTTTGGCCCCAGGGTTGGGTGACAACATTATACACAAGAGCAAAATGGAGAGTTAAAAACTGTGTATCTGGGAAGAGGCGACAAAAATATATATGATTTCTCAAATGCTCTAGAGTTCAATCACCCCAGGAACAGAATTGACTCTGTAGAGTCCCACCCCCACCTCCAAGTCACCATATAACTATCTCTTACCAAGTGCTATTTCACTTCACCTTAGCCTGTAGGACCCTCTGGAAATTGTTGAGGGTACTGGATACTCAGCGTCTGGCCCTCATTAACTTTAACCCTGGGCCAGGAATGAGGGATTCGTGATAGCATCAGGATACACATAGCTCTATCTCTGGATGTGGTTATCCAACCGCTTTTGAAATCTTGTCCAATTCGATCTCCATCAAACGTGCTCACTAACACTTAAAATCTATGACATTTGATTCCAGTTTCAGGTCAATAGCCAAGTAATGATTTAACACTATCCACTCGGATACATCTTTTCCTCGGTACACAGGATAGGTCTGGAAGTGCACCGTCCGAAACTCAAGTGTGGACCACCTGAGCACGACAGGAGAAAGCGACAAAGTAGGTACTTGACAGTGCTGAGTCCTTACAAGTGGATTCCTTGGGTATAGTAGGTGTCCATGGGCCTTTTGAGCATCAGCAATCCCTTTCTGGAGACAAATAAAACAAATGTATATTGTACAGAATGATCAACTCGCCGTGTGGGCGAGCGACCATGATGGGGAATTAAGGTGGAACTACAGAAACTCGCAGCTGCTCTCCAGGTACTATAACTTTATCCCTCCACTGAAAGATGGCTATGGGGATCTGGGTGGGACTATTCCCCCTTCAGCTACCCCTGAGCTCAGGGCCACACTCGGGCGCCTTTTACTCTAAGCTGTTAAATTCCCCCAGCAATTGGCGGATGGAGAAAGAGCCAGGGGGAAAAAATGATGCATAATGATTCGTTCTCGGGGTGGATGAAACGGAGAGTAGAGGACGCAGGATGCTAACTGGCTTTTCCTCCCATGTGCAGGTCACCTGAACCGCGATGCCTTCCAGTCTCTGAGGAGGCACCCTGAACTCGCCATATGGCTCCGTTTTCATGAGGGGAGAAGAAACAGTTTCATGCCCACCTGCCCGCGGCGTCTCCTCTCGGGTACCCCTTCCCCAGCCCCTGCCCGGCGCGCGAGCTGCCGGTATCCACGGTCCCGCCCGCTCCGGGCTCGGGCCGGCAGCTCCCCCGGCGGCCGCCTCTGCACCAGTCGCCAACCTCCGTGCCGGGCCGAGGTCATGCCCGCCTGCCCCCGGAGCCTGCGAGGCCCCTTCCCGGTGCCAGGCGACAAGCCCGAGAAGCTCCGGCAGGGAAGGGGGTCCGCGGCAGAGTTGGCACCCGGACTCACCAGGTAGGCGCCCACTGTGCCCTGTGCCAGCATCAAGGCGCACTCGGACACCAGGAAGATCTTGATGTTGGAAAAGCAGGACACCTTCTTTTTCTTCTTCTTGTTCCTCTGCGCCTCGTCCCCCTGCAGCTCGCCGCTCCGGCCGCCGCCCGACGAGCCGCCCGGTTTCTTCCCCTGCATCCTTCCCCCGCCGCCGCCGCCGCCGCTTTCCCGCTCGCCCCGGGTGTCGTGGCCGTTGCCGGGCGGGGGTGCGTGCCGCGAGGCTGCGTACTGTCCCCGCCCCGGGCCCGCGGCGGCCGCCCCCGTCCTGCCGCGGCTAGAGAGGTTGAAGGCTCCGCTCCTCGCCGCCGCCGCGCTCGCTCCCTTCCTCCTCCTCCTCCTCCTTCTCCTCCTCCTCCTCCTCCGCCCTCCCTTCGCCGCCTCCTCCGGCTCGGGCTGTGCCAATCACAGGGACTCCTCGCGCCGCCTGCCGCCGCCGCCGCCTAGCCTCTCTCGGACTCTGTTGCTGCCTTCACCGGCTCCCCCTGGCCCGCCGGCCTCGCCTGCCTTCACCCATAGCGCCCCAAACCCGGGCCGGGGCCTGATCGCCGCCTTGAGCCCTAGGCTGCGCCGCTACTGGCTGCGGGTGCGTCCCTGGGAGGCACGAGGGGACCTGCCTGGGGCACTAAGGGCTTGCTGATGGTCAAGGCCGGCGGGGTCTAGCTACCCCGAGAAACTGCAGAATAGGGGAGTCCTGGTAGGGTGGGAGGCTGAGCGAGGAAGGTGCTACCCGGCCACTAGGAGGCACTGTGGGGCTCAGGGCACCATGGCGGAAACTGGGTGGTACTAGTAATGAGGGGCAAAGAAGGGAGTATACAGGCACCCTACTTCTAGTGTGGGTACCTAATGCTTAGGTGTCCGAGTGCTAAGGCGGGTGAGGAGGAGCAATTTCCATAGAGTATCCCGGGTACTGGAGCTGTATTCGGCTTGGTTCCGGGGTTTCTAAGGACAGACGTTGCACGCTGGAGCTCCGGAAGATGCCAGAGATAGGAGCTGCCAGGGGCTCCTTCGGTCAGCCAGCCTCTGCTCCTGCGTTCGGTGGCTACTGGACGTATCTAAACCGCCCATTCCCCGAAAATGGGAGAAGGAAACGGATGCTGTAAGAAGTTACATCTTTAGGGAGTCTCACAGACTGATTGTCTTCCCCCAGCCACCAAGTACAGGCGACTGCAGGTCACAAGGACCCCAGCAGAGGGCCTTGTTTAGTTCTTTAGCTGCCTGCGGTTGGAGTTCAGGAAGGGATGAGCCACAAGCCTGCTGTGTCCCCACCCCTCTCCTGACTATTGTGGCCCTCCCTGGCCAAGACTGAAGGTCAGCATGCAGCAGCACCAATAGCCATCAGTCCAGCCCCCAACCCCTAGCATTCCCTAGGATTTTGGTCCACAGGGCGCCTCTGATAGGTTGTACTGCTCAGGCTGCAGCGTTTGGAAGCTAAGAGAAAAGTGGACAGGAACAGAAAATACGTAGCATTGTTGTCCACTTTAGCAACGGAGAGGCCAAGCCTATTTGGAAAACTTTTCTTTGTTTTCCCTAGGACCTAAATCCCAATGCCAAGGCTTCCCATTCAATAGTGCATAGCAATTAGCACTGGCCATAATTTCTACTTTCTTCCAGAGAAATTGAGTAAGCATAGACGGTGGCACAGTGGGGGTGTGTTGTTTGCCTTACCATTTAAATATAAATTGCTTCATCCATCTGTCTTCCAGACATGACCTCACCTAGTTTTGGTGTGGTTTTCAATGTGCCTCCCCTTGTCTGGGGTACCTTCTGCCTAAAATTACTCTCT
Organism: Mastomys coucha; assembly: GCF_008632895.1. Classification (NCBI taxonomy): domain Eukaryota; kingdom Metazoa; phylum Chordata; class Mammalia; order Rodentia; family Muridae; genus Mastomys; species Mastomys coucha. The sequence continues at coordinate 64,665,997 of NW_022196904.1, forward strand.
GGTATCACTCTCTACAGTGTTTTCTACCAGTGGTATTGTAACCTGGAGTTGTTAGGGTCAAAGCCTATATCCTGGCAGCCCTAAGAAGCTAGGCTAAAGCCCCTGTTCTCAATATGCCAATTAAAGGAGCAAATAACAGTCAAAAGAAGGGAAGGGAGATTATTCAGTGTGGTTACACTGGACAGAGGAACAAATAGACAGGTCTAGTGAACTCCTTCCCCTCACCCCTGCACCCCATCCCTAATTGATTCTTCAGTGTTCTGCAAGACCTTTAGGGTACAAAAGAATAGGAAGCGCTAAGTAGGCCTGGTCAAGGTATAATCCTGCCCATCATTAACCCATCAATGTTTGAGCTTCAGTCTCCTATGAGGTAGTCTGACAAGTTGTCAGAACTGTGTCAGCTACCTTCCTGGGAGACAAGTTCCTCCTGTGGCTGGAACCTTGACCTTCCAGTAGCATGAGATTGGTAGAGAAATTCCAATTCCTTCAGGGCTATTAACTTAATAGTCTTATAGCCACACAGAAGGGGCATACTTGTGTCTGGGCTCTTGTCTGGCTCTATTACACAGTGGCTGAAATCCTTACCGCCTGGCTGTACCTTTACCACCTCTGCCACCTCTGAGCATGCATTGCCAGCTTTCTTTGCATCTTCTGCTTCTTGTCCTTGATCCTTCTCATGACTCTGCCCTTACACAGTCCCTCCTCACTAACATACTCCCTTGATGAGCTTGGAGACGAGGGGGTTCTTCCTTCTGAATATGAGTTGCAAGACTGAAGGTTGAAATGTCATTAGGGTGCATTAGTCTTCGAGACTCATTGACGTGCTCTGTAATCGCACAAATGCCGATGTTCATTTGGCGCTTGCCTTGACCAAGCTCTCAGTTCAGAGTTGCATCTTACTATAACCCCACAGCAACCTTCTAAACTAGATGGTGCAATTAGCCCAGTTCAGGGAGAAAACTGAGATCAAAGAAGGGAAACTAACTTGACCCATGCTACTCACTCACTCCATAAAGGTTGGCAGAGCCAACAAGATGCCTGCTGTTGCATCCTGCAGTCTCACCAGGAAGGTGAGAATCACACTGTTCCCCTTAAAGGCAGAAATTCAGAGAGATGTAGTAGCTAGCCCAAAGTCACACACCAAAATGGGACAGGACTTCAGTCTCAACCGGGTTCTCTGCTCCAAATCACTTTACCTCATGTAGACTCAGGGGAGGGTAACTTAACTTTATTTTAGATTTATAACATGAACTATCCTAAAATAAATTAGGCATAAATGCTGTCAGAGATAGGGTTCTAGATTATGGTTCTTCCTATAATTAACAGTAGCTGGGTATGAGTGCCACAGTGCACCAGAAAGTTCAGGAATCCGCCAGGCCAGCTGCAGGCTTACAGTGTGGAAGAAGGAATTTTGAGCACTTAGTTCAATGCCCTTCCTCCTTTACTAGTCTTGATCAACACTGTGGCTCTGGGGTGATGGGATAGGTTTGTGAGCAAGAAGTTCCTCCACTTTGCCCTCCCTGACACACGAAGGAAGCGACAGAAAACTAGCCACCATTGGGTCTATCTGCACAGCTCACAAAAGTTTATCAAGTGGTGACTTGATGACTAATGCCTTGTCCACCCCACATACAGGGTGGCCTGGGTCTATTGAGAAAAAGTAACAAGTGGCTTTGTGGTATTTAGTGCAGTTGCCAGGGATGGGACCTGAACGCTCCAGCAGGAATTGATAGGGTACCTTAGGGAGGAGAGAAATGAGAAAGGAAGAGGCAGACTAGAGGGCTTAGCTCTCCTGATGCCAGTGTTACTTCCACTGACAGTACAGAATAACTCAGAGAGTAAGACAAGCAGAGCCTACAGCCTCAGGGCATCTCCTCAACCAGATGGCCTTGATACTGCCAGAGAGAAACTGGAAACATTCCAGGGTCCACCTGAGGTCTTTTTTGGTCTACCTATACCCTAGTAGTGAGTTGGGAATTTAGGAATGGGTCAATGGTCAGTGTCCACAGAGACCTTGCATTTCTTCTGGACTTTCAGCTACTTCTCTGGACTAGGTAACTCTTATGTTACCTATATATTTATGAAGAAAGTAAGGCCTTGACTCTCAGACTCTTGGAGGTTTCCTTTTTGTTTTTGTTTGTTTGTTTTGTTTTGTTTTGTCAGTATTCTGAATACTAGAAAACCACACAACCTTGCAGTGTGACCCAGGAAAGCTGGAAGACATAGTAAACAAACTGACCTTGGAGTCCTAAAATATTAACATGAATAGGTAAATATGAATGGTTAGTATTTGGAGTGGTTAGTATTGTCCCTTCCACTAAAGAAGAGAAGTGGGTTAAATTCTTGTACACACACACACACACACACACACACACACACACAGACACACACACACTCATTCACTACACATACATACATGCATTCACACATGCACACACACAGTCGCTCACATACACACATACACATATGCTCACACACATACACCACACAGACACAAACACTATACAGACACATACAGACACAATCTCACACACATACACAAAGTAACAAAATCTCCCACTGTCACTGGGCTGTGGCAAGATTTCACAGCAAGTGGCCTCGATGTAAGTCAACTCACTGAGAAACTATTGTTCAAGTAATTCACATGAGTCATCTTTTGCCAGGTCAATTTTGTTCACGGTCAAATACAAGGCTGAAAAATAAATTCATAGAATGATGTCTTATTGTCATTGGAATGGAAAATAGATGTTTAGATTCTTACCCTGTATATGAGATATTTTTCTGTCTGTAAACATATATATATATATGGTATACACACACACACACACACACACACACACACACACACACACACACATACACACACACACAGGTTTTTTTAAATTTACCAGTCACATACTATGTTCACCCAAGGACAGAACTGAAGTGAGGCCAACGCCTCTAGCTTGAAAGCAACGTTTATGCTGAGCTGAATTTTGCTTCCATTCCTTACAGTCTTTCTTTTCCCCATACCAGTTTGCCTGACAATGCCTGCCTGTCTACCAAATCCTCTGTTAGCTAACCACTATATCCTGAGATATATATTTAAATTATCTCTCTTAATTTAAATGTGTCCTGAATCTAGACAAAGAATAAAAAGGATAAACACCTATGTGAATCATTTTGTAACCTGGTGAATCTGAAATTCATGTGGAAAAGGAGAGGATATGAAAGCATGGGTAGAAATGGAAGAATTAACTGGAGATAAGTAGAGACTTTGAAATATGCTTTATTCATGACAGATTAGTTTTGAGGTGAAACAGAAGGAATAAAAATATAGTCTTAGTGCTGTTTTTGCTTTCAGGATCTCCCCTCAGGCTTGGCTGCTACTTTGGAAGTAATTAGAATTTGTTAACCCAAATAGGCTATTTGAGTCTTAGTATAGAAGAAGAATGTCCAAATGCATCATAACTTGAGAAAAAAAAATCCACCTAAAATTGGGTTGAAAGAAACCAATATTGGATTTTATTTTAGTGTGATATTTGTATTTGTTTCTGGTTTTCAGCTTTAGATAAAAGAACCATCTTCAGGAGAGATGCTGGTTATTTTTATTCCGATGGAGTCATCACACTGCCATCCTTCAAGGGAAAGTGCCTGGCCACTAATGACAGAGCTGGGCACCTGGCAGGGGGCGGGGGTGGGGCGGGTAGAGTCCACTTGTCTTGGGTCGGATTGTTGTTTCCTCAGCACATTTGAGCCACAGAATGAAAGTAAAGATGCAGAACTTCAGATCACAATTGTCACCCTGATGTTTCTTTTCCTACATCTGTTCAAATACCCGTGAGCATTCCAAAAGGCTGGCAGGACATACAGGACATAAAACATTCAGGATGCTGAGTACAGCATGTCAGATTCTCAGGGGAATTGTCCTTATCACAGGAACAAGGATAAGTACCCTTCCCTCCATAGGAAGGAAGAAGGTATGGATCCAAGGTAGTTTCTCAGCCAGAAAGCCCGAAGGATCCCTCCTGGCCTGCCCACCCACACACCCTGCATTCTTATCTTCCTGCATCTACCTGTGCAGTTGTAGCTCCCAGCAACATGCCATGGAGACTGGGTGAAGTGAAAGGTAATTGCAGAATATGCAAATGATATAAGAAGATGTTGATATGGACAATATAGCCAACATTATTGTCTAATGTCGTATAGCAAGCCAAACTCTAACTTAGTGGTTTAAAACAGGTACTGGCTTTGATGAATATTCATTCTTCAATCAGCAGTGGAGATGCTGGGCTGCTTGTCAGTTAAGGTAGCTGGAAGGCTGTGACAAGGGATCCTGTACCTTCTCACTCAAATTTCTATGACCGATTCTTGGTTTAGGAAGACTCAAATACTTGGGGGCAAAGCCATCTGGGACTTTCTATTAGTTATTTTCCTTGTTGTCATGACCATGTACCTAACAGGAAGCAACTTCAGAGGCTTAATTGGACTTCCTGTTGGAGGGTCTACATTCTGTCTGACCGGAAGGGCATGACACCTGGAACAGGGCATTGCTGCACACATTGCATCCATAATCAGGAAGCAGAGAATGGATGGTAAATCCACTGGGTTGTCTCAGGTGGCCCACTTCTTCCAGGGAGACTCTTCTAAAACTCCCAAGCCCTCCCACACAGCACCATGGACTGGAGGCTAAATGTTCAAAAACATAAGCCTGTGGGGGAACATTTCACATTCAAGCTTTATCAGCCTCCTTGCACAAATAATAGCAGAAGGCAAATTTGAGCTTGATTCTTTTTAAAGTCAATTTAAAACAGTAGACAACATTTTAGGCAAAACTGCTAAATAAAAAATGCACGGACATAATTGTGAAAAAAATTTGTTTGCATACAAAAGGATGTTTTTAAAAAAAATCCTACAATGTCCAGGGAAAAATATAAATGCTACGCTACGTAGGATAAGAATGAGCACAATGAGTTGACAGTACATCACAATATTGAATGCCCCAGAGAGAACAGGCTAAGTGGTACTGGGACAACACTTATGACTAAAATGTCAATTTGTGAAAAAGACAGTACAAAGGGAAGCAATCTAGTGAAGATCTGAGAAAAAGATCCCCTGTGTACTTTTATTGGAAAGCCCAAAGTTCCATTCTGAGGACACAATATGTAGAGGACAAAAACCTCGAAAACTACAAAAGTGCATTCAAAATAATCATGACAATCCCAGCTAAACATTCCAAACTAAGTTCTGAAATGTTGAAAGAAAAATATTAGAATAAATGCACTTTTTTTTTGCTCTCTCTAGATTATGAGAAATAAACAAAATAGTTTATTTTTCTCTGTGGTTCTAAATGATGTTCACAAAAAATAAATCTGAGGAAAGACAGGAGTATTAAGATGGCTTCTGTTGGTAAAGTGTTTAACTAGGCAAACACACAGCCTGGACTCCGCCCTAGGACCACACAGCCTGGACTCCACCCCTAGGACCACACAGCCTGGTAGGACCACACAGCCTAGACTCCACCCCTAGGACCACACAGCCTGGTAGGACCACACAGCCTGGACTCCATCCCTAGGATCACACAGCCTGGTAGGACCACACAGCCTGGACTCCATCCCTAGGATCACACAGCCTGGTAGGACCACACAGCCTGGACTCCATCCCTAGGATCGCCCAGCCTGGATTCCACCCTAGGACCGCACAACCTGGACTCCACCACTAGGACCACACAGCCTGGACTCCACTCCTAGGACCGACCACACAGCCTGGACTCCATCTCTAGGACCACACACACCATATGTTGTGGTGCACAGCAGTTTTCCCAGCAGTTGGGAGGTAACAGCAGGAAGATCAGAAGTTATGTCCCTCCCCAGCTGCATGGTAAGTTTGAGGTCAGCCTAGGCTACATGAAGCCTGTATAGAGAAAGGAAAATCCACTAGGAGGGAATCAAAAGAGGGAGTCAGAACTTTCGTATTGATGCTGTGCTTGGTGGCATACACCTATAAATTGTTGGGAAGGCAAAGGCAAGGAGATGGCAAGTGTGAGGCCAGCTTGGGCTACAGAGTAAGCCTCTGTCTCAACTAGTGTTCCAGGCTTGAGAGCCATTCTTCTGTAATCCTATGATCAGGGAGGCTTCCAGTTCAATGCCAGTTTATGTTACATAGTAATGTCCAGGCCAACCTATATAGCAAGAACTTGTATAGAACATCAATAGGAGTTAGAGGATTTATGAATTGGATCATTAGAGAAGGTAAATACTCAAAATGGTCATAGAAAGTATTAAAATACAGGGGCCAGGGAGATGGCTCAACAGGTAAAAATATTCACTGTCCGTACTGGTGACCTGATTCTGATCCCCAAGACACACATAGTGGAAGGAGAGAAATAGCTCCCAGAAATTGTCCTCTGACCTCTATGTACTGAGGGACTCACAAGTATGCCTGCGTACAAGCTCATGTGTACCTGCACACTAAATAAATGTACTAATTTTCAAATATTAAGCTAGACAATGATATACTTAGTGTCAACAATTTCTGCTGTCATTTTGGTGAATTCTAGAGTCATCTGGGATGTGGGCCTCTGTGCATACCCATGAGGGATTATCCTTCCTTCTCTTTTCTCTTTCTCCCTTCCATTTCTCCCTCCCTACCTCTGTCTCTCTGTGTCTGTCTGTCCATCTGTCCCTCCCTCTCTTTCTTTCTGTGGCTTTTAGAGACACGGTTTCCCTGGTTGTCTTAGAACTTGCTCTGTAGCCCAGGCTAGCTCTCAGAGACATCAGCCTGCCTCTGCCTCTGGAGCACTGGAATTAAAGGCGTGTGCTAGTACCCCCACCAGGCTCAAGCTGCTTTTCTTGAGGTTGAATTTTAGGAACTTTTCTCTATCCCCCCTTTCTCCCTCCAAACCATCCCAATATGTCTTCCCACTCTCTTTCAAATTCGTGATCTCTTTTTTCATTAGTTATTATTTAGGGGTGCTTTATCACAGCAATGGAAAAAGAAAACAGGACACTTACAAAAATGGAGAAAATAAAAACCAAGAAAAATGTAAGACCCAAGCTAGCTTCGTGGGTTTCTGCATCAGCGAAGTCCTGTTACTTACTCGCAGGAGCTTTGGTCTGGGTAAGTTAGCAATACTTAGAACCCTTGTTCTCTTGCCTGAAGAACTCTTATCACTCTAGAGAGTATACAACGTCAAAGAGAGAACAAAACTGGAAAGTATCAAAGAAAATAAAAGAATTTTATACATTATGAATGTAATACTTAAGATATATATATATATATATATATATATATGCACACATATATACATACATATACACATATATATGTAATGTTGAGAAACCAAAGTGAATGTACATTTTTATGGCAAATTTCACCTAAGTCTAAAGAGAGATCATGAACTTAGTATCTGCATACAAGTGTGTGTGGTCCACCTGTGTCTGCGTTTTGTAGTTACAGATGTGCTGCTGTACCCAGATTTTATGTGGGTTCTAGGGATCTAAACTTGGGCCTTCTTACTTGTAAAGCAAGTACTTTGTTTAATGAGCCATCTCTCCAGGCCATGAGCTATTATTTTAAAATATTAAAAGTATTTTTTTTTAAAATGGAAGAATTAATTAAGAGGCATGTCTTCTAAATACGAAGGCATCAACAACAACAAATGAAATTGAATACTACTATAGCCGGGCGGTGGTGGCGTACGCCTTTAATCCCAGCACTTGGGAGGCAGAGGCAGGCGGATTTCTGA
>NW_022196904.1:64673886-64678419 GCF_008632895.1 Mastomys coucha
AAAAAAAAAAAAAGAAAGAAATTGAATACTACAAGCTCAGAAACTGGCAAGCCAAGAGACAGTAGAGCAACCATCCTGAACCAGACTCCAGTATCTATCCCAGCTTAATAAAAGAAACACAGAAACAACATTTTTTTTTTTTAAAAAAAAATGAAGAAGGAAATGTTATTCATCAAATAACTGGGGAAAGTGATGAACTCAAGCCATGGTCACATCGTGATCACGGCCTTAAACCAAACCAAAACAGATTGATTAAAGAAACACACATAGACAAACCATTAAAAAAAAAAAAAGCCATGCAAGTAATTACCAGAGAAACACTAGACAGATTTCACTCTGACACCACTAAAACTGCTAAATGCTCTACCTCAGGAAATGTGACTCGAAACAATCAAATGACAAATTGGGAAAAGTTGTTGAAGCAGCAAGGCAGACTGAGGATATCATTAAAGGAGCACAGAATGCACTCTTTCATATCAGTAAATAAAATCCTGATACTACAAGGAGATTCAGACAGGATCCACTCAGAACATGCAGACTCCAGGAAACAGGAAAAAATGTTCTCCCCACTAGTTAAAGAGGATATGGGCGATATTTTGCTTACCCACATATGTGGCAAAGCCCTCTTTATATTTATTTGATGGATGAGTGTGAGTATGTGTGCACCTATGCCACAGAACATGTAACAGAGGACAGAGGACAGCTTATCACTTCTCTTCTTTCACTATAGGAGTTCAAAGGATCAAATTTAGGCTTGGCATCCAGTGCCCACTGATCTGTCATGCTGGCTTTCTTACTTAAATAGAAAGTTCTGTGGAGGTCTTATGGAAAAGGCTGCTTCACAAATTGCTGCCCCCAGTATGAATTCACACATATTCTTTGCAAAGTGATCAGCTACCATCTCCCTGGGTCCTCAAACTGCTCAGTTCCTTTGCCTACTAATTCCATGCTACGGCTTCTGCCCTAGGAAAGTAATTGGAGACACGAATACAGAAGAACTCCTGTGTTTTACTGTACAATGTTTATTGAGTCGTTTTTATAAGATAGACAACTTGAAGGAGTCTGTGTCTTACAAGACTGGCAAAATTAGGTATTCCCTTCCATCCCTTTGTTCTGTTTCAACTTTGTACCTGCTCCTCTTTTTTTCTTTTGACACAGTATCCCACTAAGTCGTCCAAACTAACCTTAAACTCATTCTGTAGGCCAGTAGACCTTAAGTGAGTAATCCCCTGCCTCAACATCCCAAGTAGTTGAGATTACAGGTGCATCTTATCAGGCCTAGAAAAAAATATATTTTTAAGCAAATGAAATTCTCAACTATTAAAAATGTCTTTTAAAAGAAGTGTATGATTGGGGAAAGGTTCTTGATAAGGTGAGTTACAAAAGGATTTCACACTGTAGCATTGCTCAACTATAGTAACACACACACACTTGAGATTGTGGGTTCCAGAATCAGGCAGACTGCGTGGATTGGAGCAACAGTCTGCCATGTACTAGTTTGGGGATATAGATAATTAATAAGCCAGACACAAAGCCTTTCTATACCATACATTTCATTTAAAGCCAGACATAAAGGCTTTATTATACATATTGCTACATTTATCCACCTTGAAGATGAGAATAACAGCAATAGTTAGCATAGCATGCTGGAAAGATCAAAGTATTATTTAGTGTTAAATATCTCCCATAAACCTAGCCCATGAATGGAAGATTTTGTATTCAAACAATTAAAAATTAATTTCATCACAGCTAGATCCAATTGTCTTGATTTATGGGTAGCCTCTGAGACCACTATATCCCTCTGGCTCTCTGCCCCCCCTCAATAGGATAGAGTGAAACTGAATAGCTCTCCTTGCCATCTTAGAGATCAGATCTGACACTACCATGCTCTCTACTTTCTAGCCTGTCTTCCACATTCTTATCCAAAGCTCTTTCCATATATAGGAAGGTGCTAAGGTCCCAAGAGAGTGACCCCACAACCTGTTGATGGGAACTAACAAGCTAAGACCAATGCATATCTTGGACAGTTTCAGGTCTCCTAAATGAAGGGGTCAGCAAGCCTAGTGTAGGACCCCAGGGGAACACTCATCAAAACTGTGTGAAACAAGGATCGGACTAATGGAGATGAAGCTGGAAGAGTGTGGGTGTGTGGTGAGGGAGAGCATCTGCCCTCCCCAAGACCCGGTGAAGAGAATGTTCAGGGATAGGATCTTTCCTCACATTCATATAATTCAAATTTGGAAGAATCATAGAGAGACATGGATTGCTGGTAGAAGGAGCCCAGACGAAGGAGAGAAATAGGGTCTTCTGACAGAACCCCAGACACAGACAAATTTTTTGTCAGCAAGACAAGCCCTTCTTTGAAAAGACAAAGTCAGTATGCCATCATACTGAGCAATTACTCTTCTAGAGTACAGAATGCATACACTCTCCAGTTGACCAACAATATTATCATATGGCCTGAGACTTGCACTTGGCTAGTTTAGCTGTTCAGAGCCGCAGTGAGGTAGGTAACAAAGATCAAGGGTGAGGGGTGATAGATTCCTGTAAAGACAAGTAGAAACTATAATTTAATTCAGAGTTAGAACTACAAAACACCTAAGGTTCAAGCTGCAGTCATTTGTTATATCCCTATATTAAAAAGTCTTAGTGGTCAACAAGATTTAATGCACAAAGATAATCGGGTGCAGTAACTAAAATATAATAGTGTTAGGATATGGTAGTGGGCAGCCTTGGGGGCAGTTTTCTGAATCTAATAGTAGTAGTACTTTGTTGTCTATTTTCATGCCTCTCCTCCCCTCCCCCCAGCCCCCCTTTCAGGAATACCCAGGCACTACAAATATCAGAGATACAAAACAAAGGTGCCAAAAGTACAAATGAGCCAACTTAGAGGTTTCTTACTGGCCAAGCTACAATTTGAGCATCAAAAAGAACATGATAATTATGGTTAACTGAAATATAATGAGTTTGTGGAAGGCCATAATTTTATAATGATATTCAGAAAGAAACTTAATTTGAACTATGCTATTGGTAATTAGGATGAACACCAAAGTTTGGCTATAAAGGGATATGTTTAATCTTTTATTAATTTTAATGAGAGGTGGTTAATATATATTGGCATTTTATTTCTTCTCTTAGCTCTTCTTGATTTAAAAAAAAAAAACTAGTGAAACTCATTTCTATCTGTCTGAATATGAAAGGAAAAATATCAGGAAACAGTGAGTTAGGCAAATTGCCTTGGGAAGACATACAGAAACTCTAGAAACACCAGGCGAGGCAAGCAAGCGCCAGTGGAAACACACAAAGCCAGTCAAAGTTTCAAAACAGAATTCTAAGAGAAGGGCCCCTGGCCCTACATTAATTGAACTTCTCCCAACATGAGGCTATTAGTTTGCACTGCGGTGACTTTTGGGGGAAAGAGATGAGCAAACTTCTTGCCCCAAATAAGACACAGATGACAGACACAAGTCCATCCAAGCCTAGCATGGTAAATCAATGAGTTTCTTAGGGTTACTCAGCCATGGGTGGAGGATTATCTAATAAAGAGTATGGCGATGAGGAACCTGTTTTCCTAGCAAGCTCATGCCAACAGGGAGAACAGCTCCTGAAAGCAGCACCTATAACTTTAGGTTTTTTTCAAAATGTATTTTTAATGATGGTTCTTAAGCATGCTACCCTCCCCTGTAGCCCACCACCCACCAGAGTTAGTGGAAAAGAAAGGACATGGGGGAAGTGGACCTGTTTAGAAAGGGTTTTTGGATTATTGAGCCTCCACAGGACCTAGGGGCTTCCTTCCCATTGTTGCCAGATAAGGCCAAACATCAGACTGAGTGTGGGGACCCCAATGGAGGAGTTAGGGTAAGGAGTGAAGGAGCTGAAGGGCTTTGTAACCCCATAGGAATAACAGCAATATAAACCAACTAGACACCACCCCCCGGAGCTCCCAGGGACTAAACCACCAACCAAAGAATACCCATGGAGGAACCCAGGGCTTCAGCTACATATGTAGAAAGGATTGCCTTATCTGGCATCAATGGGAGGAGAGGCTCTTGGTCCTGTGGAGGCTCAATGCTCCTACATAGGGGAGCTAGTGCAGTAGGGCAGGAGTGGGTAGGGGGTGGGGGAACACCCTCATAGACGCAGGGGGGGAGGGAAAATGGCAAAGAATGTTTGTGGAGGGGAAACCAGGAAGGGGGATAACATTTGAAATATAAATAAATAAAATAACAAAATAAAAATAGAAACAAAAAGAAATATCAAGCTTTCAGCCTGGTATGCATTGTCTTGGGATAAGTTCCACAGACTCATGCCTTAATCAAGAGGTCAACCAAATCCTGTGCCCTTGGCTATTTTTTTCTTCTTTGTATAGGTAAGGAAACTTTGACTGGGAGAGGAATGATGCAATGGGTAAAGGGACAGACTGCTCTTACAGCGGACCTGAGCTCAGTTACAAGAACCCACATTTGGCAGCTCACAACTGCCAATTACTCCAGCTCAGAGGATTCCAATGCCTCTACAAACCACCCCCCCCCC
>NW_022196904.1:64678431-64689536 GCF_008632895.1 Mastomys coucha
GAGAGAGAGAGAGAGAGAGAGAGAGAGAGAGAGAGAGAGAGAAGAGGGAGAGAATTAAAAAATAAAATTGAGTAAAAAATGTAAAAAGAAAACTTTAGTGTACTCTTAAGAGATGAGGAGAATGGGTGAATTGTTCAGTGGCTAAGATCATTTGCTACTCTTTCAAATGACCAAATTTGATTTCTGGTATCCATATTGGGCAGCTCACAATGGTCTATACTCCAGTTCCAAGGAATATAACACCTTCTCTGGTTTCAGTGCATGCCTAAAACCCACCCCACCCCCACATCACACACACACACACACACACACACACACACACACACACCACTACCACCACCACCACCACCACCACCACCAAAAACAACAACCTTTAAAAAGAAAATGTAGATACAATTAAAAAATAAAGAAGATAAGATATTGACATTTTAGAAAGGTATATAAGTAGAAATACAGTGATATTTTATATTACCATTATATTTGTATATCTTTTGATTGGTTTTTATATGTTTAGAGCACTTTAAGGATTGTCAAGGAAAACACAACAAATTTCCCGTTAAAACAAATGACACGTGGTGGATTTTTTTTGTGAGCCTTTCCAGGTTAGTATCCATTATGAGTTGAAGAGTAAATGTCAGGGCAGAGTGGATTATAAGCTAATATAAAAGATCAAGGCACAAAAGGAAAATAAATGAGACAGTTATTTGGGGAGAAAAATCTAAGAATGTAGCAATAAACAGAGGAATTAAGATTAATATTTTAAGGCAAGCCTTTAAAAAAGTCAAAACCAATGTGAAGGGGTCTGTGGTGAACAAAACAGTGTCATTTTTAATGCGAGATGGAAGCTAAGGTTCCCATAAAGATTTATTTTAAGGAACTGGGTTGTACAGAAATAAGAGAGGTTGTATAGATAAAAGAAACTGCAGGTCCATGGAGGCAAGTTGTCTTGCTTGTTTGCTTTAGAATCTGAAGACCCTTGAATCCTACTATCCAACTTAGCTTGAGCTATCAAGTTGACACAGTCCAGAGTTATATAAGGGAGTCTCAATTTGGGGTTAGGGTTGGTCAGATTGGATTGTGGTCATGTCTGTAGGCACATTTTCTTGATAACTGATCTAGTGTTCAGGTACTAGAAGGTATTCTGCATGTTACTAGAGGAGAAAAGCAGTCACCAACGCTGCTGCAAACCCTGGAATCTACCAGGACCTGGTGTCCTGGTCGCATGATACACTGGTGTAATAGTGGCACAAATCTTGTGGTGATAACCAACCATTTTCTGATTAGATTTCTGGTCACTTCATGAGATAAAACATGTGACTGATACTGCTCATGTGACCAAGAACCTGAGACTATATACGTCAAAATCAGAGAAGCTTCCTCTTGCAAATATGTTGGCACTAACATAGAAACCCACAATTAGACAATATGCAGAGCATGAGAGACTTTGGAACACTCTTTCCTAAATGGGATGTCTTCATCAAATTCTTCCTATCAGGGCTTAGTGAAGTATGCAGAAGAGGAGGCAGAAAGATTTGACACTAAGTGTCTTCTATATACAGCAAGAGGAATGCACATATGAACTCACAAGGACTGCAGAAATGCACAGGGTCTGCACAGGTTCAAGCCAGATTTTGTTGCGTGGGAGGAAACAGCACTGAGACAGGGAAGTGGTTATGAGCTCCTATCACTAGCCAAGAAGCTATGCAATTGACATTTACTTGCAAAGAAAACTTTGTTTTCTCCAATAGAGTCTCACTGAGTATATAAACTATAACTATAACAGGTATTGGCCATGCATAGCAGTAGCTGGCCAATCAAAATAAACTCAGTGGTACTTTTGTAGACTTTTTGTCTTGTTCTTGTATGTTTGTTTGTTTGCTAGTGAGGGAGGGAGGGAGAGAGGGAAGGAGGGAGGGAGGGAGGGAGAGAGAGAGAGAGAGAGAGAGAGAGAGAGAGAGAGAGAGAGAGAGAGAGAGAGAGAACCATGGACTTGAAAGGACAGAAAGGTGGAGAAATCTATGAAAAGCTGGGGGAATAGAAACTATGATCTAAATATTTTGCATGAAAAATATTACCTTCAACAAAAACTATTTAAAAAACTAGAGCTAGCGATTTTCTCTCCGGTGACTTTCTAAGGCAGGTTCAGGCAGGAAGCACAGGCCGCAGAAGCAACAGGGAAGCTGGGACAGGATCATTTCTGCTTCCATCTACAACTAGGAGAGAAGGCAGATCCACAGCCCTCTGTGCACCTTTCCCACAAGCAGAGAGCTTGGCTTCAGGAAGTGCTTTGACCTGGGACTCAGTCCTACAGGAGGAACAAGCTCCAGCCAGAGACAGGAAGAACATCTAACACCAGAGACCAACAAACAGATGACAAAAGGCAAACACAAGATTCTTACCAACAGAAACCAAGACTACTTGGCATCATCAGAACCTAGTTCTCCCACCATAGCAAGTCCTGGATCCCCCAAAACACCAGAAAAGCAAGATTTGAATCTAAAATCATATCTCATGATGGTGATAGAGGAATTTAAGAAGGACATAAATAACTCCCTTAAAGAAATACAGAAGAACACAGGTAAACAGGTGCAAGCCCTTAAAGAGGAAACACAAAAATCCCTTAAAGAATTACAAGAGAACATGAGTGAACAAGTAGAAGCCCTTAAAAAGGAGACACAAACATCCCTTAAAGAATTACAGGAAAGTACAACAAAACAGGTTGGAATGGAACAAAACAACCCAGGATCTTAAAATGGAAGTATAAACAAGAAATCACAGAGAGAGACAACTTTGGAGATAGAAAACATAGGAAAGAAGTCAGGAGTAATACATGTATTACCAACAGGATACAAGAGATAGAAGAGAGAATCTCAGGGGCAGAAGATACCATAGAAAACATTGACACAACAGTCAAAGAAAACGCAGAATGCAAAAAGCTTTTAACCTAAAACATCCAGGAAATCCAGGACACAATGAGAAGACCAAACCTAAGGATAATAAGTATAGAAGAGAGTGAAGACTTCCAAATTAAAGGGCCAGTAAATGTCTTCAACAAAATTATAGAATAAAACTCCCCTAACCTACAAAAAAGAGATGCCCATGAACATAAAAGAAGCCTACAGAAATCCAAGTAGTTTGGACCAAAAAAGAAATTCCTCCTCCCACATAATAGTCAAAACACCAAATGCCCAAAACAAAGAAAGAATATTAAAATTGGTGAGGGAAAAGGTCAAGTAATATATAAAGGCAGGCCTATCAGAATTACACCAGACTTCCCGCCAGAGACTATGAAAGCTACAAGATCCTGGGCAGATATCATACAGACCCTAAGAGAACACAAATGCCAACTCAGGCTACTATACCCAGCAAAACTCTCATTTACCATAGATGGAGAAACCAAAGTATTCCATGATAAAACCAAATTTATACAATATCTTTCCACAAACCCAGCTCTTCAAAGGATAATAAATGCAAAACTCCAACACAAGGAGGGAAACTACATCTTAGAAAAAGCAAGAAAGTAATCTTCCACCAAAACTAAAAGAAGATAGACACATGAACAGAATTCCAATCCTAACAACAAAAATAACAGGAAGCAACAATTACTTTTCCTTAATATCTATTAATATCAATGGACTCAATTCCCCAATAAAAAGACATAGACTATCAGACTGGGTACATATACAGGACCCAACATTTTGTTGCATACAGGAAACCCAACTCAGTGACAAAGACAGATACTACCTCAGAACAAAAGGCTGGAAAACAATTTTCCAAGCAAATGGTCCCAGGAAACAAGCTGGAGTAGCCATTCTAATATCAAATAAAATCAACTTTCAACCTAAAGTGATCAAAAAAGATAAGGAGGGGCACTTCATACTCATCAAAGGTAAGATCTACCAAGATGAACTCTCAATTCTGAACCTCTATGATCCAAATGCAAGGGCATCTACCTTCATAAAAGAAATGTTACTAAATCTCAAAACACACATTGCACCACACACAATAATAGTGGGAGACTTCAACACCCCACTCTCTGCAAAGGACATATCATGGAAACAGAAACTAAACAAAGATACAGTGAGGCTAACAGAAGTTATGAAACAGATGGATTTAACAGATATCTATAGAACTTTTTATCCTAAAACAAAAGGATATACCTTCTTCTCAGCACCTTCTCATGGTACCTTCTCCAAAACTGACCATATAATTGGTCACAAATCAGGCCTCAACAGATATAAGAAGATTGAAATAATTTCTTGAATGCTATCAGATCACCATGGACTAAGGCTGCTCCTCAATAACAACATAAACAATAGAAAGCCCACATACATGTGGAAGCTTAACAACACTCTACGCAATGATAATTTGGTCAAGGAAGAAATAAAGAAAGAAATTAAAGACTTTCTAGAGTTTAATGAAAATGAAGCTACAACATATCCAAACTTATGGGACACAATGAAGGCAGTCGTAAGAGGAAAACTCATAGCTTTAAGTGCCTCCAAAAAGAAACTGGAGAAAGCATACACCAGCAATTTGACAGCACATCTGAAAGCGCTAGCACAAAAAGAAGCAAATTCACCCAAGAGGAGTCAAAGGCAGGAAATAGTCAAATTCAGGAAGGAAATCAACCAAATAGAAACAAAAAGAAGTATACAAAGAATCAACCAAACCAGGAGCTGGTTCTTTGAGAAAATCAACAAAATAGACAAATCCTTAGCCAGACTAACTACAGGCTAGTTGTTATCCTAATTAACAAGATCAGAAATGAAAAGGGAGACATAACAACAGACACTGAGGAAATCCAAAAAAATCACCAGATTCTACTATGAAAACCTATATTCAACAAAACTGGAAAACCTGGATGAAATGGACAATTTTCTAGACAGATACCAAGTACCAAAGTTAAATCAAGAACAGATAAATGATCTAAACAGTCCCATATCTGTTAATGAAATAGAAACAGTCATTAACAATCTCCCAACCAAAAAAAGCCTAAGTCCAGATGGGTTTAGTGCAGAGTTTTATCAGACCTTCAAAGAAGATCTCCTCAAAATATTCCACAAAATAGAAACAGTAGGCACTCTACCCAATTCATTCTATGAAATCACATTTACTCTGATACCTAACCCACACAAAGATCTAATGAAGAAACCTTCAGACTAATTTCCCTTATGACTATTGATGCAAAAATACTCAATAAAATTCTTGCACACCAAATGCAAGAATATATCAAAATGATCATCCATCATGATCAAGTAGGCTTCATCCCAGGGATGCAGGGATGGTTCAATATACGGAAATCCATCAACGTAATTCACTATATATACAAACTCAAAGAACAAAATCATACGAACATCTCATTAGATGCTGAGAAAGCATTTGACAAAATCCAATAACCCTTCATGATAAAAGTCTTGGAAAGATCAGGAAATCAAGGTCCGTACCTAAACATAGTAAAAGCAATATACAGAAAACCAGTGGCCAACATCAAACTAAATGGAGAGAAACTTGAAGCAATCTCACTAAAATCAGGGACCAGACAAGGCTCCCCACTCTCTCCCTACCTATTCAATATTGTACTTAAAGTCATACCCAGAGCACCAAAAGGAAATCAAAGGGATACAAATTGGAATGGAAGAAGTCAAATTAACACTATTTGCTGTTGATATGATAGTGTACTTAAGTGACCCCAAAAATTCCACTAGAGAACACCTACACCTGATAAACAACTTCAGCAAAGTAGCTGGATATAAAATTAACTCAAGCAAATCAGTTGCCTTCCTCTACACAAAGGATAAACAGGCTGAAAAAGAAATTAGGAAAACAACAACCCTTCACAATAGTCATAAATAAAATAAAATACCTTGGTGTGACTCTTACTAAGCAAGTAAAAATCTGTATGACAAAAACTTCAAGTCTATGAAGAAGGAAATCGAAGAAGATCTCAGAAGATGGAAAGTTCTTCTATGCTCATGGACTGGCAGGACTAATATAGTAAAAATGGCTATCTTGCTGAAAGCAATCTACAGATTCAATGCAATCCCCATCAAAATTCCAATTCAGTTCTTCACAGATTTAGAAAGAGCAATTTGCAAATTCATCTGGAACAACAAAAAACCCAGGATAGCCAAAACTATTCTCAACAATAAAAGAACCTCTGGTTGAATCACCATCCCTGATCTTAAGCTGTACTACAGAGCAATTGTGATAAAAACTGCATGGTATTGGTACAGTGACAGGCAGGTAGATCAATGGAATAGAATTAAAAACCCAGAAATGAACTCACGCACCTATGGTCACTTGATCTTTGACAAAGGAGCTGAAACCATCCAATGGAAAAAAAGAGCATTTTCAACAAATTGTGCTGGCTCAACTGGCGGTTAACATGTAGAAAAATGCAAATCGATCCATTCCTATTTCCTTGTACAAGGCTCAAATCCAAGTGGATCAGGGACACTCCACATAAAACCAGATACACTGAAAGTAATAGAAAAGAAAGGGCGGAAGATCCTCGTGTACCTGGGCACAGGGGAAAATTTCCTGAACAGAACACCAATTGCTTATGCTCTAAGATCAAGAATTGACAAATGGGACCTCATAAAATTACAAAGATTCTGTAAGGCAAATGACACTGTCAATTGGACAAAACAGCAAGCAACAGATTGGGAAAAGATCTTTACCACTCCTATATCTGATAGAGGACTAATATCCAATACATACAAAGAACTCAAGAAGTTAGACTATAGAGAACCAAATAACCTTATTAAAAAATAGGGTACAGAGCTAAACAAAGAATTCTCAACTGAGGAATACTGAATGGCTGAGAAGCACCTAAAGAAATGTTCAACATCCTTAATCATCAGGGAAATGTAAATCAAAGCAACCCTGAGATTCCACCTCACAGCAGTCAGAATGGCTAAGATCAAAAACTCAGGTGACAGCAGATGCTAGAGAGGTTGTAGAGAAAGGAACACTTCTTCATTGCTGGTGATATTGCAAGCTGGTACAACCACTCTGGAAATCAGTTGGGCGGTTCCTCAGGAAATTGGACATAGTTCTACCAGAGGACCCGGCCATACCACTCCTGGGCATATATCCAGATGATGCTCCAACATGTAATAAGGACACATGCTCCACCATGTTCATAGCAGCCTTATTTATAATAGCCAGAAACTGGAAACAACCTAGATGTCCCTCAATAGAGGAATGGATACAGAAAATGTGGTACACATTGGAGTAGTACTCAACTATTAAAAACAGTGAATTTATGAAATTCTTAGGGAAATGGATGGGTCTGAAGAATATCATCCTGAGTGAGGTAACCCAATCACAAAAGAACACACGTCGTATGCACTCTCTGATAAGTGGATATTGGCACAGAAGCTCGTAATACCCAAAATACAATCCACTAACCACAAAATACTCAAGAAGAAGAAAGACCAAAGTATTGATACTTCGTTCCTTCTTAAAAGGGGGATCAAAATACCCATGGAAGGTGTTGCAGAGACAAACTATGAAGCAGAGACTGAAGGAAGGACCATCCAGAGACTGCTCCACCTGGGAATACTTCCCATATTCAATCATCTAATCCAACACTATTATGGATGCCAGCAAGTGCTGGCTGACATGAGCCTGATATAGCTGTCTCCTGAGAGGATCTGATTGTGCCTCACTAATATAGAAGTAAAGGCTCACAGCCATACATTGGACTGAACACAGGGTCTCCAATGAAGGAGCTAGAGAAAAGACCCAAGGAGCTGAAGGGTTTGCAGCTCCATAGGATGAACAACAATATGAACTAACTAGTACCCGCAGAGCTCCCAGGGACTAAACCACCAGCCAAAGAGTACACATGGTGAGACTCATAGCTCCAGCAGCATATGTATAGCAATGGATGGCCTAATTGGTCATCAGTAGTAGGAGAGATCCTTGATCCTGTGAAGGTTTTATGCCCTAGGATAGGGGAATGCCAGGGCCAAGAAGTGGGAGAGGGTGGGTTGGTGAGTAGGGGGAGGGGGGAGGAAACAGGGTTTTGTTTTTTTGTTTGTTTGTTTGTTTTGCTTTGTTTTTTCTTTCTTTTTCTTTCTTCTTTTTTCAGAGGGGAAACCAGAAGAGGAGAGATTATTTGACATGTAAATAAAGAAAATATCTAATAAAAAAAAAAAGAGCTAGCTGATCCAGGGAATATCCCAGCAAGCAATGGTTCTCCTGTTTTGAGATCCATCAATAATGAATTGTGAGGTGGAAGTTGTAAGTTTAATCCTTTTCTTTCTCTAAGTGGCTTTTGGTCATGGTAGTTATCATAGCAAGAGAAAGCATATTAGAACACTAACATAACTAGCCCCATTCTTACCAGGCAGGTGGGGAAGTTTGGGAATTCTAGTGGCCGATTCATGCAAATGAGGTCCTTCTTTAGGCAAGGTACTTGAGTAGAATATTGAGAAATTTTCCCCTCCAACTAGAGACACAATGTGACTAACCAATTCATGCTCCCACAATCATGACACAGCACACAAACTGTGAGTCAAAAGAAACATCCTTCCTTCCTCCCTCCCTTTACCCATCCCTCTCTCCCTCCCTTCCTCCTCCTTCTTTCCTCCCTTTCCTTTTTTTTTCTTCCTTGCATTTTTTATTTCCCTTTGTAGGAGGGAGAATGGTTTACTTAATCTTAAAATTCCATGTTACATTCCATCATTGTAAGCAGTTAAGGCAAGAATTTCAAATAGCTAATCACATCACATCTGAAATCAAAAGCAGAGAGAAATGAAAGTATGCATGCTTGCTTTCTCAATTTCTTGACTATGTTTGCCATGGTAAAGCAAAGTAGAATATCTTCTATCTAATTTTGGACAGTGTCACACATATACAAAGTGTATCTTGCTCATATATTCCACCAACTCCACCCCTGTTCCTTTCTGGCACCACAACTATGTCTCCCTCTTACCTTCATGTCCATTCATATTTTCCGTGGGTTTGTCTTTTAAATAACTCACTGAATCCAACTAGTGGGTTATTGACTGATCTTGTTGGCTTGACTGTATTCATGTCTGGTGCAGGTCACCATTGCTGTAGTGCATGGCCATGTCATGTTCAGAAGACAGAACTGCACAGCATTCCTCCACCTCATCAGCCTCTTACATTCTTTCCATCTCATCTTCTGTGATGTTCCCTGAAACTTGTGAGGCATGGTAAGTTGATCAGAATGTCCTATTTAGAGAAGAGTACTTAATAGTCACTTATGCTCCCAGTGATGTACCTCTGCATCAGCTGCTGACCATTACAGAGAGAAGCATCTCTGGCCACAGTTAAAGGTGGCACTAATCCATAATCCCTTCCTTTCTTAAGTGGATTTGCCAGGTATTTTAACATAGCAATGAAATATAACTGATACAGATGTGAATTAAGGCAGCGAAGTTTGAGAATCACTGCCTGATACTTCCCCAAGATCCTCTTCTAAACTATTCTACAACATTTATAGGCATGTACTGAAGGACATAGTGAAGGAGAAAGGTAATAATACAGCTCTGACTCCAGATAATAGGCAAACAAGATGAGGTTTTTTCCCTCCAAGAAACCTGTGCTTCCATTTTTCCACATTAAAGCCAATCAGTTATCTGGTATTTATTGTCAGGTTCTGTGCTGTCCTAGTCTTGGGTCCCAAGAGCCCGGGTATGCAGCAGCAAGGATTTCTCACCTATTTTCTTTTTTCTTTGAAATGTGGGACAGCACTGGAAAGAAACAGGCCTTGTATGCTGAAGCACAATTCTCCAGCTTTTGTTCTGAGACTTCAAAGTTTAACATTGGAATGAAAGGTTATTCTCCATAAGCCTATGGGTTTTCCCAGGAGAAAGGGACAGATTTAAGTTTAATCAAATTTGGGGAATGCTTTTGGTGTGAGCCAGCTTCACTGGCTTCTTTCTGGAAGAACACAAGAGCTGCAATACCTGAGCAGGCATGTTGGATTTGAACTTGTTGGAGGTGCAACAGGCTGCTCCACAAACATGAAGCTGACAATTCAAAATATGAATATGGATAGTTATTTGTTAACACAGATACTTTTTTTGGATGGGGCCACCCAAAACGGACAGAGAACTCTGTGAAAAAGGACTGATGGTGGGGAAGTGTCCTTAGTCAGCTCTTTACTCATTGCACTGACAATGTACCTGAAAAGAAGCAACTTAAGCGAGGGGGTTTATTCCATTCACAGTTTGCAGGCATAGTCTACTACGGTGGAGTAGGTTTGGCTGCTCCGATGGCTCTCATTCTTGTAGTACAGTGAGGCAACTGGTCACTCGCACACACAAGAAGCCTAGAAAGGTAGTTGCTGGTACTCCTCACGTGTTCTCCTTTTGGATGGTACCCTAGCCCACATGGTGATACTACTCACTTTTAAAGATAGGACTGCTCTCCTGAGTTAAACTTCTTTGGAATCATTGTAGGCATGCCTCTTAGGTGACTCTAAATCTAGATGACTTGACAATAGTGATTAGCTACCATTGCATTTTGTGGGGTGGTAGTAACTAATAGACTGCTCATGCTTGTGCTTATGTAAAGTCTTTAGTAAACACCCTCACAGATACATCTGGGGAAGTCCAATACTCTATACATAGAACAGTATCTAGGCCCCCCTTTTATTGTAAGGTGAATGGGGTGGGTATCTACTGAAACATTGAACATACAATCCTTTAACAGCTAGCTGAGTGTTCCTTAATTCAACTTTAGCATACCAAATCAACCAACCCAAGTATGTCTGGCCAGTTTATGTTGTCATAACTGAACACTTCCCACTGGATAAGTCTGGGGACAGAATTTTATTTTCTCTTACTTCTGGAGGCTCTGCAGTCTAAGGTCAAGGTACTATCAACTTGTCCTGTGAGGATGACCCTCTCTTTCCAAGACGACATGTAATGAAGCCTGCCTAAGGAAGGAGTACTGTGTCCACACATGGCAGAAGGACATGTGAAGAGAGTGTTGCACAAATCCCCCCTTTTAAGCCCTTATTCCCACTCATTGAGGTGGAGCCCTACAGCCTAATAACTTCTTACAGGCCATACACTTCTTTTTTTTTTTTTTTTTTTTTTTTTTTTTTTTTTTTTTTTTTT
>NW_022196904.1:64689740-64743605 GCF_008632895.1 Mastomys coucha
ATCCGCCTGCCTCTGCCTCCCAAGTGCTGGGATTAAAGGCGTGCGCCACCACCGCCCGGCTTCATACACTTCTTTTTTTATTAATCATTTTATTCATTTACATTTCAAATGATATCCCCTTCCAGGTTACCCCTCCACAAATCCCCCATCCTATATCCCCTCTCTCCCTGCCCCTTTTCTCTCTAAGGATGCTCGTCCACCCACTCACTCACTCCTGCCTCACTACTCTAGCATTCCTCTATGCTGGGATATCAAGTCTCCACAGGAGCAAGGGCATCCCCACCCATTGATGTCAGATAAGGCCATTTTCTGCTACATACGTGTCTGGAGCTATGGATCCTTCCATGTATTCTCTTTGGTTGGTGGTTTAGTCCCTGTTAGCTCTAGGGATGTCTGGTTAGTTGATATTGTTGTTCTTCTTATGGACTTGCAATCCTCTTCAGCTCCTTTAGTCTTTACCCTAGCTCTTCCACTAGGGTCCCTAGTCTCAATCCAATGGTAGGGTGTGACCATCTATAGCTGTATTGGTTAGGTCCTCGCAGAACTGCTTAGAGAACAACCATACCAGGCTCTTGTCAGCAAGTGCTTCTTGGCATCAATAATAGTGTTGGGATGTCTGCAGATGGAATGGATTCCTAGGTGGGGCAGTCTCTGGGTGGCCTTTCCTTCAGTTTCTGTTCCATTTTTTTGTCCCTGTCTTTCCTTTGTGGGTGGCCCCTCCCTCAACTGGGACAGTCCACATTCTTAAGACAATGACAATGGCCACAGCTGGGTTTGGAGGCCACACAGTCAAAGCACGAAGCAAATATAAAGAAGAGTAGACACAGCATAAAGCAGCTGGGTTGGTGACTGAAGCAACACTGTTTGATGAGTGACTGGATAAATAAGTGAATCATGATTTACTGGTCTGTCACTCACTGCCTTATCTCAAAGTCAAAGGTTCATCTCTAACTGAAATCCTCATGGCAGCATGAAGTGGGGCAGATGTGGGGAGGTTTATTTTTCTAGCATATAATTGCTTACTTGGGGTCCAGATGAAATGAAATTAAGGAGATTCTCCTCCTTTTCCACCCAACACTGGATATAGGTGCAAGAAAGGAAGTTGTCTATCCAATAACCTAAGTCCCATTCCTGGTGGCCACTTGCCCTATTTTTGTTTGAAGATGGCAGACAAGTGACAAACAGCATTCGCTAACTTTTTTAACTCCGCAACGATATCCCTGGTCCCAGGGACCACACACACACACACACACACACACACACACACACACACACACACACAAGTTTCTCACACAACCCAATACAAACAGAACAAGAAAAGACTGAGCATATGTTCAGGAATCTTTGTGTCCTCAAACTTTAAGAGCAGCAAAAGCTTGGTTGAGAATAATGGCTTTTATTTCATCTCATCTGCATGAGCTCACCTATAACTCACCAATTCCGTGACAGAGTGAAACAGACATATCTTCATTGTGCACTTTTATCATACAACTCTTAAAGCAGAACTCTTGAAATACAAGAAAAGGTGCTCCTATTGCTTGGTCTTATAATGAACTGGAACATCATCTCTCTGAGTCTTGTGGCAACTACACTAGCAGGGAACTTCTGGATATTGCTAGTTGTAGATGCCCATTGTGAAAGAGATGTGTGTGCTTTTGTTTGCCATCACATAATTGAAGTCACAGAAGACACCTCTAGAGAATAGCTGGGTGAGCATTGGCTCATGTTCAGATAAAAGAGGATTGCTGGAATGGTGCCTGCCTCAAACCAGCTGGAACATGTGCTTGCAGGAACCTGTTTCCAACCATACTTCTCCAATGCCATGTTTCCTAATTCAGTCAAGTCTTGAAATTCCAAATAAACCAACGGGAGTATATCTGTCCATTTATGTAACACAATACTTAACACTGGATAACTTAGAAAACAAAACTTTATGTTTCCTTAATTCTATAGGCTGTGTAGTCCAAGATCAAGTTGATAAAGAAAGGGTAAGCAAGCAAGCTAGTCTGAGAAAAATGGCAGGTCTGAGGCCTGTCTTTTAAAATATACCTAAATATGCAGAAAGGAAACCAAATATTGTGGGAAAGATAGTTCCCAAGCCTAATCAAGAGGCAGTGTGAAAGTCCTGGGGAGCCTCAGCCTGCTTCATTGTTGTACTTTGGAGGCTACAAGATGAGATAGGTGTGGTGAGCAGCTGAAGAGAGCTGGTTTTCACTTCTTATAATTGAGTGTGCCCCTAACAAGCACACCCTGTCCAGTTGGAGCTGATAGATCCACTATGAGCTTCTTCATGCTTAGGGAAAATCTTTCCTGGTTATGTTGATACATTGGGGATGGAGTTGGGATTGAAGGTTAAAGTTCTTTGAAGGACAACCTTTATTAATGGGAAGTGGGGCTTCAAGCTAATAATGGAGTCTATCTAAACAAGCTCTGGTACTTGGGAGATGTACTAAAGCAAGGAGTCAGAATGAGACCCAGGTTGTACTTCCTCGGAAGGAATTGGAATGTTGAAATGAAAGAAATGTTCTTGGTGCCAGCATTGTGGACCCAAGATTATTAAGAAAAAGTGCATTCAATGCAGTATTTATAATTATTATACAAATATGTAATTTATTCTCCCTTGTAAATGAAGCAGCAACTCTACTAGAATCCCAGGGAACACCAGGAGGTATAGCTACTTCTGCAAAAAGAGGCTGTGTACATAAATAAGTCCCAGAATGGAGAACAGGCAAAGTCCTCCTCACAGCCTTGTGTATCGTGGGAAGAAGAAATGGAAGAGAGTATGCACACTGGAACTTAGATCTAACTATGATGACATCCTTGCTCAGTGGATACCTAGGGAGCATAGGACCAGGCAAATGCTTTTGGACACTTCATTCATATCAGCCTTTGGCTTTCTCTTCTGCATAGTGTGTGCGTTTCATTTTAGTGTGTGAATGTTTGTAAGCCTTTGCAATCCTCTTGAAATGAAAAGAAATATGCACCCATTACAAGAATATGTAAAGAAAAATGAAAAATAATATGAAAGCTCAGTCCTGATAAGTAAATGCTTTCCAGTTTTAGAAAGTAAGTAAAGGAGACTACAAGGGGGTTACTGTGTGAATCCAGAAAATCTTGGAGAAGTTTTCCTTTTCTATATTTTTTCCAGTAAAGCATGTATTGGATGTGCATTTGAGTATGAGTGTACATGCCCATATATATGTGGTGGAAGAGTGGCAGCCATAGAGTGGATGCTAAGGTTGCTGAATATTGGATGAGCCTGAAAGTGACAATTTCTAATTTTTGTACATTTCTAAGGAATCAGAGCACATTGTACACACACACTCCATATGACATTGTCAGAGAATTAGAACACAGTAAAGTTCTCTGAACATTAAAATATACTGCACATAATTTTAATCTTTCTTTCATTATGATTTTAGGCTCCCACACCTCTGGGTTATTACTATGAACATAAGTTATTATCATGCAATTCTGAAAATCTATGTTGTTCACACTTTTCTGGCTATTTTATTCTTAATGAATGAGATAGTTTCTGAACAATACTTTAATTACTGTACAGAATTTAAAAATGAATGTGCAGGCATCCTGAGGTGTGGTTAGGAACAAAGAGATGTATCCTCAGATTGTGAGGAACATGAAAACTGCAACTTATAACTTTTTGGTGATGATTTCTCAATTCCAATTCACAGGGATTACCAAGGAGGAAGAAGGCATGTTTACTTGAGGAGGTGAGAGCATTTAAATGAAGAGATTTCATTGTACCAAGGTCTGCAGATAGCAGTCAATTCACTGAGACCACAAGCCATTTCAGGTGGGAGAAAGGATGGGAACACAGAGCCAGGGAGGTGCTGAGTAGAGACCCTCATGTCTCAAAGCATCAAAGTGGTGGCCTGTGGAATACTAGCATCTATATCCCTTAGTTCTGGCTAGAAATGCAGGGTCTGGGACCAGAAGAAGACTGGGCCATTGAGAGCAATGCTGCCCTCTCAGAGGATGGGCTTTCATTTCCTAGCATTGTGTTCCACTAACCTTCAGCACCAGGGACTCTGATAGCCTCTTCTGTCTCCATGGGGCATTTTTCATACACAGTGTGTGTGTGTGTGTGTGCATGTCAGAAAGAGAGAGAGAGAGAGAGAGAGAGAGAGAGAGAGAGAGAGAGAGAGAGAGAGAGAGAGAGGAGCTTAAATCACTCAGTGATTCACAGACAAGTTTGGAGAAACCATAGCTTAGCACATTGCTTGTGTTATTTCCAAATGAGGCTAAAAGTATTGTCTCCCTGAAAAAATCCTGGTACCATGAAAATAAATTTGGTAGATTGTAGAAACTATTGAAGTCTTAGAAGCAGATGCTGAATTGCAGCTTGGACACTAATCCATCAGGATTCATGCTGTCCTTACTGTGTGGTAAGGTCCAAAGAGCCCCCTGATGTGATAATCTCTTGAACTTGAAGCCCTGACAGAGTCCAGCAGGCTACAGATAATCACCACAACTGTCAGTGCCTATTTGCCACCCGCTGTTGTGACTGCCATCAATGGAGAGTATCACTTTGATTTCTGAACTTTATGACTATTAATAAGGAGAAATAGCTTTACAAAGATTTAATTTTTAATTAAGCATGGCATTTTATTCAAGAATTGTTACTATAGCAGAATATCTATGCCTGAATAATTTAAGAAGAAAGAGGTTCACTTAAGTTTGTGGTTTGGAGCATATAGCATCTGTTAAGTTTCTGATGGCACCCTCATACAACAAAATCAAGTGTTTATATGCAAAGACAAGCCAGTGTACATGAAAGAGGAAGCTAGAGACTAGAGACTTGCTTTATAGCAATGTGCTCTTGTAGAAACTGTGAGAGGCCTTTGTGATGGGCGAGCCCCCACGATCTAATTATCCTTTAGAGGCCTCAACACGATTACACTGAGACTCAAAGTTCAGCCTGAATATCTGAAGGCACAGACCACATCCAAGTCATAAGAAGAGGTTTCAGTAAGCAGAACATTTCTAACAGGGCCTGACTTTGTGGCTGTGGCATATCTAGTATTGTGCCAGGCCTTGGGGAATCAAAATGAACTAAAGCAACTCAAAACTAGATGCAGAAGCAAGCAGGAAGCCAACAGTTTTCAAGTATTAGAGGATGAGTTCAGAAGCTGTCAGGAAGCACAAAAGATTCTCAAGTGAGTAACTGAGGCAGGAATCATGTCTAACTTGGAGAAGAAGGGCTTCACAGTGCTTTACATATGGGAATGTGAGGCTTCTGGGTAGCAATCAGGGGCAAGGATGGAAGAGTAGGTGGGAACAGGGGTTGAAAGGCCTTCCTATGTTGCCATTAGACCAAGTTGACTAGGAGCTAGAAAACAAAGGTCATGGTATGGGTGATGTATAGGTTCTCAGTATCCTTTCAGATGATGGGCTCTAGAGACTTGAGACTTGAGAAGTTCCCTCTCCCTACTGCTGGGCATTTCATCTAAGGTCCCTCCCTTTGATTCTTGAGAGCTTCTCACCTCCCAGGTCTCTTGTGTATTCTGGAGGGTTCCCCCAATCTCCTACCTCTAAGGTTTGCCTGTTTCCATTCTTTCTGCTGTCCCTCAGGGCTTCAATCATCCTTCACCCAATACCAGATCAGGTTCCCTTCTCCTCCCATCCCCCAATCCACTTTTCCTCCAAGGTTCCTCCTTCCCTCCTAATTGTGATTGATTTCTTCTCCCTCCCATGTGGGACTGAGGTATCCTCTCACAAGACCTTCAGCTTGTTGACCTTTTTGAGTTCTGTGGACTGTATCTTGGGTATTCTGTACTTTTTTTTCCCTTTGGCTAATATCCACTTATTAGTGAGCACACACCATGCATATCCTTTGGGTCTGAGTTACCTCACTCAGGATATTTTCTAGTTCCATCCATTTGCCTGCAGAACTCAGGATGATCTGTTCTTAATATCTGAGTAGTATTCCATTATATAAATGAATCACATTTTCTGTATCCATTCTTCTAACCCGAGTCGAGAACGAGAACAGTGGTATAGATCTAGGAAAGCAGGGAACATAGTGCCAGGAGGTCATCTGCAGCCAGTGTGATATGGAGCCTTATAAAGACTGAAGAGATCACACATGTATACATTTCAATGTAGCAAACTCACTCTGTGGAAATGTAATATATTTCCTTACAACCTATATCCATTACCTGCTTGTTTTTGTTTGTTTGTTTTTATTGTTGTTGTTTCTAGGAAAATGATAGTTTATGTAATTGGTAACCGTCAAATGAGTGGCTTTTCAAAAACTCATAAATGAGACATTTTGTTCATCTTACTCTCCCATGGAAAGTAACCTGAATCGTTGAATCACCATTTTTACCTGTTTGAATGAGAATCACCTCACTTTGTTGAACTGAACTTTCCACTCAGCTTTTTGGAAGATGATAATTATGGAGCTTGGTACATTTGAGCAAAATTGTTTTAGTGTCTCTATTTGACAGTATTGCCAATTTTGTTAAAAATCGGTGATAGACATGAATCTTTCCTCCAGAGTGTACTTAATTAATTCAGCTGGCTTTTAACTTTAAGCACATCTCGAAGGCTTATTTACTCTGGGATATTCAAAAGTGGATGAGGACATGTTGGGATTAAGTGGTAGAGGCATAAAGCATCTGTATAAATACATCCAACACATTGCTGTTATTGACAGAGAAAAAACCCTCATTCATTAAACATGAGCCATGTCTGGGTTACTCAGCAAGTATCATGGTTTGAATCTGAAATGTCCCCTACAGGTTCATGTCTTTTTCTTCCCTGATACTGGTGACACCTTTTGGGGAGACAGTAAAACCCAAGACCCAGGTTTTAGCTAGAAGGAGAGTCTTACTATGGGAGGGCTATAGAAATTCCAAATGCTGTCTGCTTCCTGGTCTACCACAATATGAATAATCTCTGCTGCACACTCCTGTTGCCATGCCTTCTCCTGCTGCAAGGGGCTGAATTACAAACATAGTCCAAACAAATGTTTCCTTTCATAAGTTGTTTCTTATGTATATTTGTGTCACAGCAATGAAAAGTAAGTAGAACAGTTACGTTGGCACATGACCTTCATTTCACTTCCACAAGGGACCCATGATATAGTTTCTTCCAAGACTATGGGTAAACTTCGGGATAGGTAGAGTTATTTGCTGTGAGTTATTTGCTCATGGTTTCTGGGGTTATCCAGTTCTGACTTATTCTTAATCTCAATGGCGACACTGTTTCACACACTGCTACCTCCAGAGCAAAGGAACGCAATCCCTTCTTTTGGTTATGGTAGTGACTATATTTTCCAGGAAACAAAAGGAGAAATGAAAACGGAAAGCATGTGGTACATCCTGCCTGTAAGAATACTAGTGGTGTTCTGTGAGTCGATTTGCGATACGACGGGTGATGCTGTGTAGGGAGGAGGCTGTCTCAGAGTTCTGTGGAGGAGTAACAACTATGAGTGTGGTAAAAGCTTTTAGAGGGGAGTCATCTGGAAATTATAACAATAGCGGGTCTTGCTTGATGAGTGTCTATGCAGAAACACTGACCACATTAATATCTTATTGTAACCAGTTGGACATTCCTGAGACCATCAACTTTGAGATTTTGATTTTCATGAGCCTGTTGATTTCATCTGGACCTCTCCTATGCCTTCTTTGATAAAGGGAATGGTGGCTATTTATTGAGTGGTTACAGTGTGGGCCCTGTGCTCACTGTTTCATGTCTGCAGCATTCGATCAATTTCTTCTTTGTCATGTGAAGTTTATACTGTTGTCACTGCCCAGGGACACAGAAACCCAAAGAAAAGACAAAATCTGCTTGAGTTAGATAATAAGTAAAGCAGAGCTGTCTTGTACTCAGTTCTATTGATCACAAAGCAAATTCTTAGAACGTTTATACTTTTTTACCATATACATACATATACATATATATGATATATACCATATATACACATATATACACATATACACATGCAGTATACACATACATGAAGGTATGTGCATATATATATACATTCATATACAAACATGACCTTTCCAATTATTTGTTTATTTCACTGACTGTAAGCCAACTCATAGTACTAACTCGTATCTCAGGACTCCTGAAGTCTAAGACAGTGGCTGCCACACAGAATTGGCAGCAAGTAAAATGAAAGGATAGAGGGAAGAGAAAAGAAAGCAATGAGGGCTTATTGTTAATATTTAATGCTCCATCATTCTGGTTTTTCTGCAGGTGAATACAAATATTTTTGCATGCTTAGTGTTTGTTAACCCGCATTTTAACTTAATAGCATACGGTGAGCTTCTTTCATGTTGTTATTATTCGGTAAAATTGACTCCCGTGTTAAGCAAATAGCTTATGTAGTCCTCATTCTTCTTCTCAGTAGAAAACAGCCCTTTTATTGAGGGAAAATATAAAAATGCATTACCTTGAGATTCTATCATGAGCTGTATAAGCTCTAAGATTTTCATTTTATTTTATTTCCAACTGAATCCTTACACACAGATCACACACATGCACACACACACACACACACACACACACACACACACACACACTCGTGCCATTGTAAAGGAAGTATTATGTAGTTCTAAGGGAAAGAATGAAAATGTTCTTGCCAATTTTATCTCATCCCAGAGTCCCAGTACTTGATAAAATGGAGTTTTGAACTCTATAACAGTGTAAGGGGAACTATCGAACTCAATTTATGCTGTCTGCACTTTCAGAATAATTTTGTTTTGTTTTCAAAGTCTAAAGCAGCTCATGGCAGAGACCACATATTTCATCATGCACAAACGTGGCTTAGTCACTGATTTGGAAGCTGAATCTCTTGCAGTCTTGCTTTCAGTAGTCAGTGTTTTCCCATCAGGGCTTAGGGCACTTGGAACCTAATGGTTTAATCCCAGCATGCCTAGGTTTGGAAAGTCTAGGTAACATCAGGATGTCTGTTGAGACCTAGACTTGTGGTGGCTGTTCTGAAGCAACCTGCAGCCTTGCTTCTGGTGGTGGAGCTGAGACTGGCCTGAAGTAACCAGGGGAGGGAGAGGGATGGATGTGGGTGATGATGGTTTGTTTCCATTTGCCTTGTGCCAAATCCTGCCCATTCTTTCACCTCTGCAGTTAGACTTGACTCATCTGATTCTAACCAGCATTGTAGTTTCATTTTTTTTTTTTTTTTTTTTTTTTTTTGCTATAAGCAAAATACCTGGTGCTTTACAAAGAAAGGAGGTTTATTTACCTCACAATATTCAAAGTCTAAATTCAGGCCATCTTTTACCCTGGTAATTAAGGTCAAAGTCTACCATTGTCTGCCTTCTGGGCTTGCTGCAAAATGGTGGACTCCCTTTATCAGCAGGGCTTCTCCTTCTCTGATTTTGTCTGGGGAGCTCGAATCCCCCACTCCTACTCCTCAACACCTCCACCTGTAGAATGTCGTACAGCAATGGTTAAGATTACAAGCTCAACTTTCTCCTTCATGATAAGAACCTGTTTAGATGGCACCTGGGATTCCCAAAATGCTTCCTTATGCTAATGAGGCATCTTGGTACCTTAAGCCTTCTTTCAGCCAATGACATTTGCCTACCCTGGATATTCCTATCCCTTTACCCCAAAACCATTGAATCACCCCAAGTAAAGCTGATCTGTCTTCCCACATCTGGTCCTGGTGTAGCATCATTACCAGACATACTCACAGGGCTTCTGAACCACCCCATTTTTTGTCTCTGTCCAATTTGCCCTCGTGAACTTATCTTAGCCATCTATTCTTAGGGAGAGGGGGAGTCACAGACACCCAACTGCTTGGCCTCTGCTGAGAGTATCCTGAGCCACATCACAAAATGATTGAGGCATGGAAAGGGAACTAATCTAGAATAGTCTATCTAGAATAGTCTATCACCCAAAAATACAGACTAGGCTTTATAACCCAGTATGTGAGATCAGCCTTAATTCCTTCTGAGGTCAGTAACTTCAGTGGCCCACTCCAACCCATCTCCAAATGGACCGTACCTCTTAAAGTTTCCACAACCTCTCACATTGCCAAATGCATAACCAAGCTTTCAGTATATGAATCCTGGGAACAGGCTTATTCAAATCATATTGAGCCATGGGACCTACTTGATTTTCAGTTGTCTGTGGAAGCTTTTGACACACTTTGGCCTCATTTTCAGAGTTCTAAGAAAGGGTGCTGGGGGACTGAGTCTCTGACGGATGGATTATACAGTTCACACACAAACATCCAGGGATGTGGGATTATAGAGATCTGAAAACTTAGCAATGAAGCCCCACTAAGTCTCGGATTGCCTCTGCAAAACAAGAATAATAAACACACTTTTACATCAAAGATGTGAGAATTAAGTGAGGAAATTAAGGGCAGAGTGAACATTGTAACATTAGCCATGTACTAAGGTCTCCTTCATTTATTTAATCAATAATGTGTATTAAGGATTGACCTTATGCCAAACACTAAGATTCCAATGATGAGACAAACAGATATGATTCTCTTCTACAAGGAGATAGCATTCCAGTAAATTGAGTAAATGCTAATGAGATTTACTATTATCATATGTTTCATCAGTTATTTGCTGAGATGCAGAACATACCAACAGCTGAAGGTTTAAATTCATAAACTTTTTTATCTGGATTTGAATGAGTTAGGAATTTTGGACAGCCAGAATGAGTGGTTGTGGCTTGGGTCCTCTAGTGATATTTCCTGGACTTGTAGCTCTTTGAAGTCTTTAGCTGCAGGACCCCTTTAAAATGGTGCCTCATGTCTCTTACTCACCACATGTTCTTCTCTTCGTTGATCCAAAGTCTCCTCACAACATGGAAGCCAGCTTCCCCCAGAATGAGAGTTCCACAAAAGAGACCTGTATCCTGTCACTTGTCCCACAGTTTATTTTGAGGAACTAGAGTAAGAATTCTAACCACATTTGATAGGAGGAAATTTGGCCTCCACCTTTTAGAGCAGAGTTTGGAAGAACTCATGACAATTTTTTTTTAACTATCATATAAATTATTTTGAAGACTTGAGAGAAGAAAGTGGGGTGGTTGGTAGGTGTCAGTCTTACAGATAACGATCAGTGCTTTCTAAAATGGGACACGGTGGTTTCCTGCTCACAAGAGCTAGGGTGCTGATTCTGTAGAAAACCATATATGACCATGAGCTTGTGAAGAAAACATATTGGGAGAGTAAAAGTATCCTGTGTCAGAGTTTGTTCTGTTATACTAGGTCCAACAAATATTGAAGACCCATTTCCCTGGCTTCCTTTCCATTCTGGCTTCTCTTAAGATCTGTGAGAACAGCCTTAATTTTTCTGAGATCTAGAACACTAATCTCAAGTTCCTTATGTCTTTAAAGACATTTTCAAGTAGAAAAACTTGGTAACATTCATAAAGTCAGAATGTATTGTTGAAGCACATAGCACAATGTTCCTGATGTGGCAAACATGAGACTCTCCAGCCCTCCTTCTTATGCTGTAGTTCTCCCTGACATTATGATCACACAGAAAAGAGATGAAGACTCCCTTTGATTTGCCTTCTTTTGTTGATTCATTTCTCCTACAATGACATATATATCTGAAAGGGATTAAGATATTTCAACAAAGAGAAAATCCCCATGAATCCCATAAAATTCCAATGATTTGCAATGCAGAGCATCTGCAGAGAGATATGGATTTGTCTAGTGTAAGCACTTTTGCTCTTGGTAGTTACCACATTTGAGTACAGAAGGTTATCCTGTTTCTATCTTAACAGGGATTGAGGAATGAGCCATAGTGAAAGATTTCCATTGACAAAGCATCTTCGAAGCCATGTGGAACTCTCTAGATGTTCACAGATTTTTTTAAAAGTGTATTTACTTTATTGTTAATTGCCTGTGATTAGATTAATGCCTGGAGAACTGCCAGCATCTTCTGTTTCCCTTTAGGGCCCTTTTACCCTCTGGCAATGTAAGAAAGACATTTTGTACCTCTATTGGTAGCACCATGTGTTTCTTCCCAGAGGGTCTGCTTAGCTTGGTCCCGTCTCTTTTCTGTCTTTATTTTTAATCACTCTTTCTTTCCTCTGTTCAGTCATGCTCCTTCTTATGTCCCTCATGGCTCTTTGATTGCCACCTGTATAGGACTTCTGTACATAGTCTTTGTGTTCTTGCCTTAAGTCCCAGCTTCACTTAAATCCCACCCCAGGCTCCCCATGGCCATGTAGATCTTTTTACCCTTTGTCTGCTGCTATTTGAGCATAAATCAATATATGTTCTGGTGGGGTCTGTCAATGTGATAACACAGAATTAT
Organism: Mastomys coucha; assembly: GCF_008632895.1. Lineage (NCBI taxonomy): Eukaryota > Metazoa > Chordata > Mammalia > Rodentia > Muridae > Mastomys > Mastomys coucha. The sequence continues at coordinate 64,702,025 of NW_022196904.1, forward strand.
CTGGGAGGAGAATCCCAACTCAGGTAGAGCCTACCTAGATCAGATTGGCCTGTGAGAATGTATGTTGGCATCATCTTGATTGTTAATTGATGTAAAAGAGCCTGTCTTAGAGTGGACAGCATCATTCCCTATGTAATAATCTTGAACTATATAAAAAAGCTAGCTGAGCATAAATAAGCCAGCCTGCCAGACAGCAAGCAACACCCTCTGTAGTTCCTGCTACCCTTCTCTGGCTATGAAATCAACTGTTCAGTCTAAGGTGATGCTGTGTGCAATAGCAAGCAGACATACATTCAAGATTTTGCTTTGGGTTCCCTCTTTGACTTTTCCTCAATGGTGGACCACAGCCTCCATTGTAAGATGAAGCGAACCCTTTATACCCTCCTTTGATCTTTTGGTACAGAATGTCACATCAACAGAAATGAAGTTTGGGCAACTTGTGTAGTTAATTCTCCTTCTCCCTTCTTGGCATGTGGAAGGTAAAGACTGGTTGTTGTTAATCATGCTGATGATCCCTTTGTGTTCTGCATGGTATCTGGGATGTCGCGGGTGCTTTCCTGAAATTTATGGAGTAAAGGTGTTGAGACACCAATATCTTCCCTCTATCATTTGTTTTTCAGTTGAGTGAACTTGGGGCCATGACTTAACTTTTCCATAGTTAAATCTTTCCTCTGTCAGATGGAGGTGATAACAGAGGCTGCCCTCATGAGGTAGCCATGAAGATTAAGTGAGGTAATTAATGTAAAAACTGACACTTAACACAAAGCCAGGAGTGCAGAGGGAAACAGATACTTGAATGCTTATATTAATCTTCAGCTATCACACAATCCCTTTAAAAAGCACAATAGATTTCCTCTACTTAAAAGCCAACATAATGTTTAGTTCAGTCTGTAATAATGTATTTGCATTTTTACAGAGAGAAATGGAGAAAGAAATGGGTTTAGATTCCTGGCCAAGGCTAGTGGTTGTCTAAAGTCCATTGTTCATATTATCTAACATATACAAATGTAAACCTTAACAAAGTCAGCACTGGGAGCTGGAGATGGTACAAGAGCAGAGTATTAGTCATAGCCCGGGTTCAAAACCCACTACCAACAAAATCAAACAAAACAGGACCACAAAAGGTGGCCTTAACAGAGTAATAGGTACTCTATGTCCAAAACATTGGAATTATTCTAAACAAGATGATCCTTGTTTCCAGTTTGGCAAGATGTGGGGCAGACACCTAGAAAGGCCAGCACAACGAAAGTTATGTGATTTTTTTTTTCACACACACACACACCCTTCATGCTTATGCCCTGGTTGTCTGCTCACTCACATATATTTCCATCACATGCTACACTGGTTGAAGACAAAACCAGCATCTAGCTTCTTCTGCAATCAAATGCCTCCTAGCTAGTGGAGGAGCTTCTGTATCTTGTGTTTAAACGGGTTTATGAACAGATACATTGCCAGAGGCCATTTTGCAATGCTCTTCCATGTCTGCAGAAAGAATAAATCTAAATCGAATAAATGTAAACAAAATCATCTTGGTAGCCTTGAGGCCAATCTCAGCACAGTATTATCTCCAAGGGACATAACTCAGACTCAAAGGAGCTTTGAAAACTAATGCATTCAGGGAAGTTCATTGGAAGAGGCAGAAGCAGAGGGAAAAGACAGCGTAAGAGTGGATCACAATACTCAGCCCCTTTCCACAAGGTTGATTTGCTAAATTCAACTCATCACTAACAGGAGTGCCACCCAGTGCATGCATTTTGTTCACAATTTCTTAAGCTCAGTGCTGCATATACAGATGGTGAACAGAGATATCTGGCCCAATCAGATGGAGGCAACTTCAAGGAGAGATGTTGGCCTCCCTGTACTTGGCAGTTGCTTATCATACAAAAGTGGGATCTCCAGAGTCATGTTTTCTGCCATGTATGATCCAAAGCAACTGACAAGAAGCACATTTTATGGGTACCACATTCTAACTCTATAATAAGAAATTTTATTTTGGGAGAGGATAAATTTCAGAGTTGGAAAAAAGTGTTTTCCCCTATTCTGTCTCTTCTTCCCATTAAAGCAATGATTTTTATTATACATTTAAAAATAACTTGTACAATATCATAAGATGTTACTTTAAAATGTGGGTGGAAAATTAAGATAATGATACATATTTCTTTCTTCATAAAGAAGAACCAGGTCTGTATTATGCATTCTATGCTTATCTATGGCTAGCTACTGCATTCAAATAATACACTTTTTTCCTTCAAGGTTTGGATTTGTACATCAACAAAATAAAATGACATATTTGTCACTGGCTTACAATAATGCCTGATTATTGTCTAATTTTAAATTTTATTTAAGTCATTATTATTATTATTATTATTGTTATTATTGTTGTTATTATTATTATTATTATTATTATTATTATTATTATTATTTATTATATTGTGTGTGTGTGTGTGTGTTTGTGTGTGCACATGGGGGTCAGAACACAACCTCAGGTGTGGGCCATTACTTTCCTCCTTGTTCTACACAGGGTCTCATGTTCAGTATTGAGTACTCCAAGATAGCTGACGCTTGAACTGTGGGCCTGTATACCAAATGCTTTCATGGTGATCTCTGGCCCGGCCTGATGTGAGAGTTCCAGCGAAGGGAAGCAAGTACGGGGAGTAAGGAGAAGACCTCTCTCCAAGTGTTACAGCTCTTACAACAAAAGGCTCAATAGTACGGAGTAGTCCTCGCACACGTTTAATTCCCTGGATAGGATTTATATACAGTTTGGGGGCGATTCAGGGTTCAACAGCAGGTACTTCTCATTGGTTTGGGCTGAGAGCTTGGGGAATTCGTATTTGCATGTAAAAGGGCTTGGTGCTGCTAATACATAACCAATATCAAACACCTCTCCTGCGGTGGGGGACTGTGACTGAAACAGGAGCCAGAGGCCCGGGAGGCGTGGTCAAAAACCTTCCATCCCATGCAGGTGGAAATTACCACCCACCGGGTCTCCAGGATTCCAGACTTCTTGCTAGACCAGGACCAGGTTGCCTGCAGCCTACCAACCCACACTGAATGTCCAGGGATTCTCCCATGCCTGCTTCCTATCCTGCTCTAGGAGAGCTGGGGATACAGAGCATGGAAATGCACCCAGCTTTACATTTGTTCTGTTAATCAAACTCAGCCCCTCACCTTTGCACAAATACTTAACCCATTGAGCCATCTTCACAGCCCTAAAATAGTTTCCTGTCATTCAGTACTGAAGATTGCATCAAGGGCCACCTGCATGAGACAAAAGAAGAAAAAGAAAAGAAACAAGGGTATCTTTCTCAGCATTTATGCTTTTACTTTATTTTGATGGTAGTTTTAGGAACAACGTAGATTCATATCTGTGCTTGAGGTATACCATCTTGGCTGGGAGATAAGCAGGGGCCATATTGTAACATGCAATCATGTAAGAAATAAGTGCAAGACCCACTCTAGAAGACCATGAGGTTGGAGGTCTCTGTAGTCCAGTCAGCCTGACAGGTTTATAGTTACATAGAAGACTGCTGATGTGGGGCCATAAACACTAATTAAAGGAGCTGAGGTAGTGGAAAAAGAGAAGGAAGAAGTAGGAGCACATGAAGGAGATGAAACACTGAGACTAGTATCCAGGAGAAGCCCTGGGTATGCAAAGAGAGTGTTAGATGCAGTCCAGAGGAGCAGATCTAGGATTGTCAAGACTTGCTGGTTGGCATCCTTTCTTTTCCCCAGGTGATACAAAAGTAGATGGGAGGAGCAGAAGGAGATCAGTGTCTCTCCAAACCATGGATGACATAGCAGAAGCACCAGTTATGCATGAACATACTCCAAGTATCAACTGAGCACATGACTCTTCAGCAAATTAATTTTGCATACCTCCTTTCAGCTGGAAGGAACCATGACAATTTTCTGTGAGAAATCTGGTGTGTGTAGGCTCTAGAAACTGCCCTAAAGAAGGGAAGTTGTGATCTTTAACAGTCCTCAGATTATAGATGTAGAAGCTGGAATGGAGCAGGCATCTTGTACCAGCTAGTCAAGGCTTTCAGTTGACAATAAAATTTAACATGGAAATATCTGTCTTTGAGCTGCATATATTTTTGAGAGGAATATTCACTTTTTTGACTTAATATATTTATTTTCTAGCTTTAAAAATACTTTATTTCTTAAAGTAGTTTTAGGTTCATAGCAAAATTCAGAAAGTACAGAGAGTCTAATATTCCCCATTTCCCATACGCTTCTAGCTTTCCATTTGTCAATATCTTTCACCAGAATGTTTTGGTCTTTTCTACCATGCAGCCACATCATTATCACTCAAACTCATACCTTATGCTAGACTTTGTTCTTGGTTCAGTCCATTCTATGTCTTTGGACAAACATATCATCCCTTATAGCATCAAAATATTTTCAGTGTCCTACAGATCCTCTGCGCTCTGCCTATACATCCTTTCCTATCCCCAACTCTTGGTAACTCCCAATATTTTGTCTTCATAATTTTGCCTTTTTTCAGGCTATTACCCAGTTGGAGTCATACAGTATACAGCCTTTTCCTGTTGGCTTCTTTCATTGCATCATATGCCATTAGGTTTCCCCCACCTCCCTATGACTGTATTCCATTATCTAGTTGTACAGATTTACCAATTGACCTACTGCAGGACATCTTGTTTGTGTCTATATTTTGGCAATTATGAAGAAAGCTACATTCAGTATGGATTGGGGAAATACTGGGTAGCATGATGGTAGGATCATAATGTAAGAGTATAATTAGTTCTGTGAAAAGCTGCCAAACTATCTTCTGAATGTCTGTAGCATTTCACATTCCCACAAGCAATGAATAAGAGTTCCCGTTGCTCTACACTTTTGCCAGCATTTGGTGTTGTCAGTTTCCTGGATCTGTGCCATTCTTTGGCAAATATTTTTTTCTCCAGCTTATGGTTTGTCTTTATATTCTCTTGACAGTGTCTTTTGCACAGTAAAAAAAAAAATAGTGAAGTCAAGCTCATTTATCCTTCTGTCCTGGACCATTCTTGTCTGTCTCACCCAATCAAAGGAAGGGGTATTGCCTTCTTCAACATCACTTCTGTTATTGTACTAAAGAGTAGTGTTGATCTTCAGTTTGTTCAACTTCTTCCACATTGGTAGGTTGGGATGGGAACTTCTAGATTTCTTCTACTGGCATTGAAGTCAAGAGACCAGTACATTTCCTTTTGTTATTCAGTCTTCTGTTGTTTTCAGTTTTCAGTGGCTCTCAGTTGATAGAAAGTGATACAGGTAAAGAAGAGAGAAGGAGAGAGAGAAGGGGGAACAGAAGTCTTGTTTTCAGGCATGATCACAACGTTCCTATTTTAGTTTCTCCATTTTCAAAAGATGTGTGTGTGTGTGTGTGTGTGTGTGTGTGTGTGTGTGTGTGATTGCTAATCTTAATTATCAACTAGATAAGACCAAGAATCACCATAGCATCAATTCTCTGAGCATGCTTGTGAGGGGTTATCTAGATTGTGTTAATTGAAGTGGGAAGACCAACCCTAAATCGAGTGAGACAATTTCATAGACTGGAGTTCCAGACTGAATAAAAGGGAAAAGGCAAAGTAAGTACAGGTATTTATCTCTTCATGCTTCCTGACTGTGGGTGTGATGTGACCAGCTGCCTCCTGCATCTGCCACCATGACACCCCCACCATGATGGACTGTATCCCTTTGATATGTACATTGAAATAAACTCTTATTACTTTAAGTCAGTTCTTGTTGGCTTTTTTGTTTTGTTTATTTTCTTGTTTGTTTGCTTGTTTTGTTTTATTATTGTTGTTGTAGCAATGGAGCAAGTAACAAATCTATTGAGGGGACAGAAATCTGATGGGGAACCTTGGAGTGGGTGAGACAGTAGGGCTAAATTAGTTTCCTGGAATTTGATGGGTTATAAAGTTATTCAAGATACCCAAGTTGTATTGTAACAATATGGAAAGTGTGGTCTGGGTTAGAAGAGAAGGAAAGGCCAGTAGACGTGACAAGAAAGATGGATGCACTTTGCTAGTATGTTGGAGCCACTTCATGTTTTGGAAGTACTTCAAGAGCTACATAAATTGTGCCTAAATCCCTACCTTCCTTCAAACCTACTTTACAAGTCACTATATAGCCTTGGTCTGATGAAGTCAGGTCTCTAAGGAGGGGACAATAGAATGTATAGGATCAGGAGTTGTCCTTTAACAAGGAGTGAGTTCTATCTTTCTCAATGGATCAATGAAAAATGAAGAAAATTATTTTATGATACATAGAAATTATGTGGAATTCAAGAGTCAATAAATAAAATATTTTGGCACATACCTATACTCACTTGTTTACTTACTGTCTTTGGCTGTTTTTAAAGTTCATTGGCAAGATTAAGATGTTGCATCAAATAATATTTAGCCCACAAGGCCTAAAAGGTTTACCATCTTTCACTTTCTAAAAGAGAGTTGGAGCCCTACTGTAGGCAAAATTGGCATGCTTGGTTGGAAATCCATATCCTATCATCTCCAGCTTCCCATGTTTCCATTGGATAGGCCCCTAACCACATTTTTCTTATATTTCTCCATCTCTTCATTTTACTATTCTTTGGGTAGACTTTTGTGAGAAAAACTAATCCAGATACTTTTGGTTATTTCTAAGTTTGAGTTGTATGTTTGAATAAAATAGCTTCTGTTAACTCAAATGTCCTACTCAACCAAATCTATTGTTGTTTGTTTTTGTTGTTGTTGGTGGTGATTGTAGTGTGTTCACATGCATGCTTGTACTCATGCACTAATACTCACCTATGTGGAAGTCAGAGAACAGCTTTCTCTGCTTTCACCATGGATCATGGGGATGGAACCCAAGTCTTTAGGTTTGCAGGATGAGCACTTTAACTACTATGCTACAATTCCAGCTTATCCATAGACTTTTAGGTTCATTAAGTTAACCTTTATGTATACACACACATATACAATTACATTTCAGGTTTTGGTCTACATAATTATTACCAATTGTAAAATTAAAACAAATAGCACTCTGGTGTAACTAAGGTATTTATAACAAGGGGGGTTCTGAATTTCAGCAAGAGCTCCTGACATACATTGAGTGTGAATCCTCAGGTAGTATTATACCACCTTGAAGTTAAAACTCCATTGGCCTAAGTGACACCTATAGAGTTTGCCCTTCTCTCCCTCTTTTCTTTATTAATGTCCCTAGACATGTATAAAGTGTTCATTCACTGAGGGTGTGTACGGCTCCTACCCTGTGGTAGGAGACACTGTTGAGGTTCTGGTGACAATGATTTTAACAGTTATGGACAATGTCTACAGGAAGTCATACTAAAGACTTTAATGATTTGTCAGGTAGACCCCTGAACCGGTTGGCACTGTTAGCTAATCCTCTTTGGCTATCAGAAAATCTGAGTAAAACCAGTGGACTGGAAGGAGTCTTGAGAAATCTGAAACAGTCTCCTCTTTTGAATTTGATATTATTTTTATGGCTTTATCTTATGACTGTCATAAGGATTTATGAATTGTGGTACTAAACTATATTAGATGTGTGTGTGTGTGTGCGCGCGCGTGTGTATGTGTAGTAGGAAGTAGAAATGCTTGACAAAAATGTTGTATTTTACATATGTTAACAAAACTATTCTGTATATATACCATGTGATTTCAGTGTCTATGTTTTCTCTAATCCTTTAAATTTAGTTATTTGTCTCACTGAATAAAATGTTTTCTGTTCTCACTCCCATGGTAAGCAAGCTGGAAAAATAGTACTCTTCTCTGTCCCCTCTCCAGCCTTTATCTTCTTTATAGAACTTGATACTTCCTGGAGTAGTAGCATGTTTATTTATTTTGTTACCTTATATTTTCTGTCATGAAAGGTCAAAGAGGTGAGGACATTGGTTCTGTCTACTACTGGATCACTAGAGTGGGGGTTAGCTTTCATAAGCACTTGGTAAATATTTACTAAATGAATGAATTATAACAATGTTGCATTTATCCTTTATAATTTCTATGTGGAGGTGTCTTTACTTCCCTTCCCTACCTACATCCTTTATCCTTCCATTCTATTGCTGCTCTCCTAGGCACTCACAGTTGAGATGGCTTGGGGTTTCCCATGAGGAGGTTACTACTTGAAGACTCTTCCCTGCTATGTTGTGGAGGACCTAAGTTACATGAGTGATGGCCCTGAGAACTCCTGGGTTCCAGTGGCATCCCCCTGTCCCTGATCAGACCACTTGCAATGGCTTTAAACACATGTAAATTCCTTAGTCATCATCATGTCAGTGACTGTAACTTCCTTTGCTCAGTGCACCATTTTAAGCACCACAACAGTAATGGATGAAAGCGGGGGGTGCTCCTCTTTCAAAGAGAAGTGTCGAATAAATGAGTAGAAATAACAGAATTCTGTATATCCTGTTGTAACATAACCAGCTATGTGGAACAACCTCCATTATAGAGCTCCTAGCCTCTCATCACCCCTTACTAACTCACCCCTAGGTGAATGGGAGGAGGTTTCAAGTGGTACACTTCCCTTGTCTCTTCTCTCAAAAGGTGGCTGCTGGGGGGATTCTGTGCCTTAGTTTGCTCTGATGCTATACGGTGTCTTTGGAGTCAAGGGTTGCTACTTACTGTTGGAGGAGAGTACTGTGTAGAGCTTCCCACTACTTGATAAGGGTTTCTGAGTAATGGTGGAGGTGTCAGTACAGGAAACTCATTATCTGAGATGTCTGTTGATTCTTCACCAATAGTAATGTGGGTAGTTCAAACTTCATCGAGAGAACCCATTTCTTTCTTCCTAGTTGATGTAAATATGGGTAGTAAGAATGGTCCATTAAGCCATCAAGAACCAAATCAATTAAAAAGTGGAAGATGATGAGGCCAAAATCTTCTCTTTCACCCAGGAGTAATGGGATCGAGAAGTTGGATTTTCACAAATTCTCTCCTTGGGCCCTGCAAAATGATGCTGTCCCTATTTCTGTTTCTCTTTTTCATGTGTATATGACAAGGTATCATGGGAAATCTAGTATCCAGAGATTAAACACATCCAGTAGAGTCTGTGTGAAACAGCTGAGGTGATGGGCATTCATTAGGATGTTAGAAAAGTGCTCTTTCCCACTTCCCACTTTCAAACATGTATTGAGATTGCCCCTGTCCCTCCGTGAACTCATGGCAAGGATTTCCTGGAACCTCTACCATATGGCTAATCATCTTTTTCCACTTCTTCTCTTATATGTCTGCCCCTGCTCAGGAATGAGGCTGTCTGGGGATGAATCCATTGCCATTACTCTAATGGCTTTGCATTTTAATTGGATTCTAAGAATGAGCTAACTTCTAGTGGGTTTGGGGTATGATTCATAATCTCTAGTAACATTCAAATGTTCTTAACATCTCAGAACAAGGACAGTAATGACTATCCTAGCCAATAATTCAATTCTTCCATCCAGAGGCCAAGGTGATTAGTCAAGATAGAGACCTATGAGCCCCCTTTTTCCCCATTAGTTAGCAATTTGATCTCTAGATCCCCTAACCACCATCTCTATCTTTCCTGCTTTCAATGTTATGGACATGCATGCCTTTGCTTTAGTTTGCTTGATTCTTGTCTCTTCCAGCTTAGCTGTGTCCTCAGTGCCCAATCATTTCTATCTGCCATACACATCTTAATACATTTGTTAAGCATTACAGAAGCATACATAAATTTTAAGGATAGGTACTTGATTTCCCCTGTGTGATAAGAGGAAGAATAGATTCTCAAAGCATTCAGAATAATAATAGAAGATAAAATTCAGTGACATTTATTTTATTTTACTTTTTGTACAGTCCAATCCACGTAATTATGTTGTTAGTTGCTTTTTGAGACAGTGTACAAATTGTTACTCACAGGTATGAGCAAGGGGGCTAACAGGCAATGATTCACTGGAAAGGACAAAGCTACTTTGAGAAACGGGCAGTAAATGCAGACTTTAGTAAATTAGGTGACTGAGAAATGCTAAAATGTACAAGAGAGGACATTCCCTTAATTACTTATCTGAGGCTGCATAAATTGAAGACAGATCCTGATCATCCCCAGAGATAAGAGCTAGAGGTATAATTAAACCCACCAGTGCATTTTCTCATCACTGACAGGCTTAGGTGCTATGCAGTCAATACATTTTATGTATGCTATTGTGGGCCATGCTCACAGCCTTCCACATAGAAGTTGGTTTCCTTTCTCCACACGGAAGAGGTACAGACAAAAATGGGGAGAAACTACTTCTAAAGGTTACTGACAGAGTACAGGACTCAACTCAACAAGATCTATCTCTTTCTGAGCCCAGAAGCTTCACATCTAGCCTGGCTGCTGCAAACTGGATGCTCTCCACTTCCTATGGTTTCCTCTTTCATCTTTGATCCACCCCACCCACCATGGTGAGGCTCTGCCCTCTAGAAGGTCACAATCTGGTGTCTGGCAAAGTGAAGCCAGAAGCTGAGGTTGGGACGGTAGTGTGCCTAGGGAGTGCTGATTATAGCTGCTGCTTAGCCAAGGTCTACAAAGCATTTACCCAGGGTGCTTTTATTTTTCCTAGGAGGAAGAGGGAGACTCTAGGAAGGTGCCAAGCTGATATTGTCCTAGGCCCCAGGAGAAATCCACTCTCTGAAAAAAAGAAGCACAAATGAGTAAAGATAATTAGGCTCAGATCAGGAGAGAACTGAAAGCTCACAGCTCACTCATTTCTGAAGACTTCAGCTCAGGCTGAAGTTGGTAAGTGCGGCTCTCTCTGTGGGAAGACTTGCCTGTGAAAATCAAGAAGGTGAAACTTTATCACTTTGCTGTCTGTAGCTTGCTTGTTACGTCTCACTTTGAGAAAAATCAAAGTATAAAAATAAGGTGTACAAGATTGAGTACAGCTATTCCTCTATACCTGTACTTCCCATATATGCAGATTCACCAAACTTGGACTGAAAATATTAAGGAAGAAAACCCTACTACAGCAACAGAAATAATATTATAAGTGAAAATAATGGCCTAGCAATTATTTTGGTAATACTTACATTGTGCTAGGTACCAGATACGATCTAGACATGGTTTAAAGTTTATAGGTTATATGTCAATAGTAGGCTGTTTGCTACAAAGGACTTGAACATCATGCATCTTAGTACCTGAGAAAGGGTCTGGAGATGCCTGCATTAGAACCATGAAACTGGTTTTACATAGTCTAGTAGAGCTTTGTTTAGGTTATGGATATTAAGAGAGAATCAAGCCTTATACCAAAAGAATGACTACAAAACAAAACAAAATAAAACAGGTAAGATTGGCTTTCCCATTAAGTTGAAATCTTTTGGTGAGAAAATGCAACCTAAACATAAACCATCATGAAGACTGAAATCAATGCCTAACCTCTCACTGAGGTGAATGAGGTTTCTCAATCTGCTGTGGCATCTTCTCTGTGCCAAGAACAGTGACATTTTAACCTCTCACTACCTTGCTCACAAAATCTGGGGCAGCCAGCCACACTATCCCCACTTGGGATGGTGGAATAGTGAGCTCCTGCCAAAGGGCACACTTGGGTTATTGCCCCAGAACAGTGTCAGATAGCTATTTAATTTTTAAATCCACTCTTAAACCGTGGGCCCCTGACCAGCACTGGTTCAATGGCAGGGCAAGAGGAATGATCCAAATTGTTTGTGTTGCTGAGGCAGGAGGATCAGATGAACCAGTGGCCCGAGCAATACTGGGGTCAGACAATCTCAGTTACCCTTTACTGTGGCTCACATTACAGCTGCTAACACTCACCTTTCAGGTTTAGTGACTAGAAATAGCACAGACATGTTAGAGTCAACCATGGCTGCCTAGAAGCTCATCTCAAAGGTAAACCCTGAACCAGCTACATTATGATGGCAAGGTCTGCAGCCTAACAGGTTAGCCCACCTATTTCTCACTTGAGTTCATCAACTTGTCTGACCTAGACTCCACTGCCACTTCTCCTCTGGAATTAAGCTTGTCTGTTTTTAACCATCCTACCCAGATTTGGCTTTCACATGGACAATGATACCATAGTCTATTTTTACTTGTGTTGGATTGTTATCTCTGGCACATTGCCTATTGCTTGAATTATTCCTCCTAGCAGTATTAGGAGGGCTAACCACTGCCAAATGCTAACACAAAGTTTAAAGCCACAGTAATTAAAACAGTGTAAGACTAATGCACAAATACATAGAAAAATCCCAGTGGCAGAAGAGGTAATCTGGAAAACACAGGATAGTCTTTTCTTGGTATCACCTGAGGCTGCTTTCAGGATCCCTGTTGGCATTGTAATATGAAGATGCTTAAGTCCCCCATAGGTAATGATGTTATATTTATGTAGAATGTATTTTCATTTGCCTTTATGCTTTGAAATATCTATTGATTGCTAATGTCTAGAGCAAGTATATAAATAGTTCTCATGATATAATGTTCAGGAATTAATGATAAGAAGAAAAGTCTGTTCAGAAATAAATTCTTGTTGTTTTGAGATAAGGTCTCACTCAGTAGCCCAAGCCATCTTCAGACTCATGGCAGCCTCTCTGACTCAATCTCTTAATCACTGAGATTGCAGAAGTAAATTTTTACCCAATAGACTTGAATCATAGTTAGTTAGATCTATGAACAGAGAGCTTGTGAGTATAGAAAGTTGACCATGTATATCTGAATTATAGTTAGATGGATCTATGTGAATATAGAAAGTCAACTCTGAATAAAGATGTCATTTCAAAGTTCTTCATTATATAAATACCTACTGAGCAAATATATGCACAAGGCACAATAGATCATACAAAAAAAAAAAAACATGAATAAGGCATTTATAGGCTTTGTCCTAATGTGGCTTCCATTATGTAGTGGAAAGGGAAGAGTTAGAACTTCATGAGTGCCCATGGAGAATGTGCTTCATGTTTCCATGTGAAGAATTTGGGGCCCATAGCTTACAATGTTTCAAATTCTCCATTTTCTCTTTCCCAAGATATCTAGATTGTTTATTATATCCCTTCTTTCATTTCTTTACTGAACTGTCACCTCTCTAGAAAGTCCCAAATATTATAGCTCAATGTTAAATGATTACACAGCATGGGCAACTCCAAAAGTTCAATCTCAACAGAGAAAAGGCAGGGAGGGAACTTTAAATGTCAGTCACTGTCACTCTCTCCAATGACTGTTGACTCTTATTTTCCCCTTTGTTAGATTTCTCACTTCATAATCATATTTTATTTATTTATTGCCTCTATTAATTTGTTTATTACTTGTTCCAGTCACTAGCTTATTGAAAAGGGGAACAATGGGATGTCCAGCACTTGGAACAGGGTCTACCAAGGAGCACCTAATACATACACTGTAACGGGTAAGCACTGGTGTTGAGTCATCTTTTAAATCAGCAGAACAAAGACCCATTAATCAATAAGCAGCTTGAGAATAAAGAGTGCCCCCATGCACCTCTATGATATGCTTCATTTATCAACAAATGCTATGCGGTTTGAATTACATGATCCATATTTAGTGAAACATAAGCCATCAAAGTCTTGGCTTATGGAAAATGCTTCTCACAGTCTGATAACATGTAACCACCACTCTCATGTTAGATGAAATAATACAATTCAACTGAAGGACCTTTAGAGATCTTCCAACCTTAAAAACCCATCCATCCCAGGTTCCCAAGACTGACCTATTTCATCACTCCAAGTTTTACAAATTGCCATAGGTCACTTTTATCATCACTTCCTACCCAAAATACCCTCCTCTGATGACCACTGTCATAGGTTAGCCTTAACTGCATTTATACTTTATACAAATTAACTTGTATGGCTACTTTGCTAAAAAGGACTCTAATAAGATTTATTCATATTTTAAAAGTAGAAAAAACACATTTATTTATACTAAAATGAATTCTGAAGATAGGATCCTTTATCATATATGCCCATGTAAATTGAGTTTTCTCTGTATATCAAAGTAGGCATCAAATTTTATTTTATTTTTGCTTATGTATAATACTAGATTCAGCATTACTATTCAATCCTGTCTCTGATCTACAGTGTCATTTCTGTTATATATCAAATGTTTGTATGTGGGTCTTTCCATTGCATTTATATATTTGTTTACTCCTTGTATAAATTAGGATCAATTTTACTTGCAAAGTCTGTTAATAGCTTGGCTTTTTTTTTTGTAGAAGCAATTTAATTTTATCCTGAATATTCTTAAAAATTTACACTTACATATGTATTTCTAAATTCATATTGCCCATTTCCACACTCACACAAAGAAACATGCTGGAGTTTAGATCAACTTGGAAAAAAATCAAATATGTATAAGTCCTTCTAATCAATGAATATACTGCTTTACTTATTTAGATTTTGTTTATATTGTTTCCATATTGATATATATGTTTATATTAACTTATTTCTTAAGTGTCTGAAAAGCATTGGATATTAATCCAATCTATATGGATTATAGAATAGTTCATTTTAAACTTGTTCTTCGCTGGCATATGGGAACACAAAGTAGCTTTAATATTGACCTTGTGTCCTTTAACTTTGTTAAATTCTCTTAGTAATTCCAACAGCTTTTAAATGTTTATAATTATGTACTCTTGGAACAACATGACAGCTTTATTCTCATGTATTGCTTTCTAGTCTATATACATTTATTTTATAGATTATTGTTCTTATTTATGTGTTATTATGTCCACAGCCTGTAAAACAATATGGAACAGGAACAGAGAGAGCAGATATCATTCTCTAGCTTCTTATCTACCTTAAAAGCTATAATAGAAAATATTTTCTCAGAGACAATCTTTTAGGATATTTAAATGAAAATGATACTTAAATTCTGTATTGGAAAATTCAAGGTAAAAGGTGAATGAGAAAGGCCCTAGTAGGCTTGTTCATATGTTTGAATATTTAGTTTCCAATCGGTGCAACTGTTTGGGAAGGATTCAGAAGTGTGGCCTTGTTGGAGGAGGTATATCACTTGAGGCAGGCTTTGAGGTTTTAATAGATTTGCCCCATTCTGAGTATGCTCTCTGCTTCCTATGTGCAGTTTTGAGATGTGAGCTCTCAGCTGTTCCTGCTCTCAGGCATTTTCTCCACCATGGACTCTAAACCTCTGGAACTATAAGGCCAAATAAAAACTTTCTTTTATAAGCTTCCTTAGTCATGGTGTCTTAACCACAGCAATAGAAAAAGAACTAAGACCAAAGAGTTTTCTCTCTGGAGAGATCCTTTCAATTTGCTTTCTTATAGTCATACCAGGCCAAAGGGTCTACTGAAAAGTGGAACTGTGTATTATAGAACAAAGTTCCCATACTTAATCTACTGATCTGTTTGATTTTATTTTTCTGGGAAGAGGTTGAGAGAAAAGCACTGAGACAAAAGAAGACAATGAACTGTGACATATTATATTTTGGTACAGTGGGGTTCGGTCTTTTGTTTTGTAGACTCAAGACTTTTTCAGTCTAGATCTTGGCCAGGATTCACGGTAATGTTCTCAAGAAAAGCAGTTTGTGAACTAGATGCTAACTTGTTATTTTGCAGTGGGAAAGGCACTTGCTGGAGTAAGCAGGGCTGGATGATTTTGGCTGTTGGCTGTTTTCCTTCTCTTCCATGAGACTAGGTTAATGCAGGAAGCCAAATTGAAGTTATTAAAAAGTTTTCAGATAGAATTTGAGACTTAAATAAGTTTTAAGGCATTTTTAAAAATCATGATTAGTATATATTAACTCATTAGTACATATTTACCTAGAAAGGTTGAATTAATATAGAAAACAGGCCAGAAGCTATGGTCCTTCACAGTGGTCTCCTGACCTCTAGTCCAAATAAATATTTTCAAGGAGTTACTTATGATTGTTAGTGGGTTTTTAGTCAGCTTAAGGAATAATAACATCTTGTTTTGAGTAGAACAAAGTAGACTCAAAACAAACAGTATCAAAATTACTTTGAAAGTAAGCATTACATGAAAACTTTGTTTTGTTATATATACATGCAGACACATGTAGCATATGGACATTGACTCATGATGTTGAAAGATTATTTCTTATTGGAGGTTATGTGACATAACAAACTTTAAAAACACTGACCTAGGAAAAGTGCTTTTGTATGAGATGATTCTGAGAAGCACTGAAGAGATCTAACCCTCGGACTTTAAATTTTGCTATCATTATCACTTATAATTAATAATAATGATAATAATAATGTAAGTATGTTATCATTTAAATGTTTTTTAATATGTATTTTCACAAAATAGTCTCATACATAGTTTGGGTAAAGAAAGCAATGATCCCTGGTTTGGAAATGAGTATGCCACTCCTATAGTTTAGTTGCCTTGGCCAATTCTCCAGGCCATGGCATTTCTTTAACCCACATATTTCTATATGCTCTGTAGCTTTCCTATCTTTTGCTGTTCCCCCAGAGCTTCAGAACTCCTTCCTCAAACAGGCATAGGGTTTCTAGGATTATCCTCTGGGCATACTGCTTCATACTTCATATTCCTTCCATAACCACACCTACAACTCTCTCAGAGAGTCAGGCACTATATGGTAGTTTCACAGTCCATATCTGGGAGGCCACCCAAGGACCCTTCACTTGATGTCAGGGCTGGAACACAGAGAGACAGGACTAGTCTCAGATACTGTTTTGCTGTTGTCCTTTTCTAGCTTCCTGGTGTGGGGGTAATGAATTACACAGTTATCAGACAAATAGGACTATGGTTTCTTAAGGTCTCCTGGTGTTCGATAAGTCCTTCGGTGACTAGAAAATGCCCTCTGTCCCTGAAGAACTAGAGGCATCTGGGGAGAGGAAACAGGAGGTGGCTTTAGGCCTAGCCTTTGACCTTTAGTGTTCAGTGCCCTGGTGGTCTTTAGTCATGTGTACTCATTGTAGGCCCGAAGGTCTGTATAGCAGCTGTGATGATTTGAATGTGAAATATATCCCACCACTCCCTCTCACGCTTATGCCTTTGAACATTTAGCTCCTATCTAGGGCACTGTGTGAGAGATGTGGAAATTTTGAGGAGATAGATCGACACGCCTGGTAGACATGTGTCACTGGGAGCAGGCCTTTGAGAACTATACTTCTGCCCTCTTTTTGGGCCTACTCTCTCTGTTTCTTGGCTGCTTCCACAATGTGAATAGCTGTAAGATCCTATTGCTACATTAATTGCTATGTTGTCCCCTTAATCATGAACCATACCCTCTAAACTGTGAGCCAAAATAAGGCCTCAAGTTGCCTCCATCAGGTATTCAGTCACAGAGATGATATAATACCTGAGCTGGTCCTGCACACAGTCAGAATGCCAATGCCATGCTTTTAGCTGTTGTGACACTGATTATGAACTGAGTGAGAAATCTCACAGAACTCAATTCTTTTATGGGTTTCACAGAACAACCAACTCAGACAGGAGACTGAAGACTGGGTAAGTCTACCCAGTAATCAGGGAGTAGCTGGCTGGCCTATCCTTTATACTGCCAATGTCCAGAAGCCAGGATAGTTAAAGATATGAAGAAAGAGTGGATGTTTGATAAAGAAAGTCAGATAGATGAACCAAAGAGTAAGAGCATGAAGACAAAAACCCCTCCCAGCTTTTGGAAAAATGGTCATCGTGGTTACATTTTTGTTCCTGTTACTATGGCACAGACATACATTTGAAGATCATCTTAGTTAATTCAGTCTGCTAAAGCAAGTACCTTAGACTGGGTAACTTATAAACCACATACATTCATTTTTCATTCTAGCTGCTCAAAAGTCTAAGGTGCTTAAAGATACTGGGTCTGGCAAGGGCCCGTTGGTTGGTTCATACAGTATCTTCACATAGTGAAAGAGGCAAACAATGAGACAATCACATCTGTGAGGGAATTTGACACTTCCTAGAGAGCCTGTCTCCTAACACAATGGCCTTAGCCTGAGATCTGAAAGGCCCTGTCTCCCAATACTATGGCCTGGGAATTAGGTCTTAAAACAAGAACTCAGGACAAAGAGTAGGGCATAGACATTAAAATCAAAGCAAAGCTGATAACGTAAAGCCACCATTCCTGTCTTACCTTCCTATAAATCAACAGTAAGCCTGATAAAAATAAGCACTAAAAATGCTTATCCAGTTTCTAGTGTCAGGACCCACCCAATGACATCTGGAAGAGGTCAGGGAGCACAGGGAGATTCCATAAGGCCTACCTTCTCTCCCAGGCTCTATTGCTCTGCCAGACCAGAGCAGATTCCTGCTGAGAAGTAAAGACAGACATTGACTGTCCCCAGTGCCCCTCAGCAGACACAGTTAAATCCCTACAGGCTTTGCGGGTAATTAATAGTAATGACAATTAGATGCTAGGTTCTGTTATTATTTTTATGATCACTGTAACTAGATGCATAATCAAAGGTGATATAATTTAAGAACTCTCTTCTACTTGGAAGTAGGGAACCAAGCAGGAGAATTTTCAATCAGCATATCACCATCTGCCTCCTGAAGACTGATAATAGGTCCCTAAGAGAAAGAAAAGAGGAGGAGGAATATAGGAAAGAAAGAACTGGGTAACCACTGTCCACTGTTGTGACTGAGCTGTAGGGCCAGGAGAATCAGTAAACATTTTTCTCAAGGATCACGAATCAGCAGGTTTGACATCCTATTTCATAATGTTGGATAAAGGTTTTAAAGTAGCTAAGCATCTCACATGTTGATTGGTTATGTTGCTCATTGGCAAGTGTTTTTAGAGGCTTCTGGGGATGTCTAGGTCACAGCTAATTTTCAGCTCTAATGGTCCAAAATAAGACCATGAGAGATGAGGATGAAGGTGGCAACTGGGAGAGGTAGTAATTTTGATACAGAGTTAGGAGAGAGATGAGCATAATTTGAGTTCTATAAGGATATAGTTCCAGTCAATATAATCACCTGTGATTGATTGTCTAAAGACTACACATCTTGCCATGGTGGAGTGACACTTGGCACTCTTTAACGCTAGGGTCAATACTTTAAAACAATTATCTCACTCTAGATCTCAAGCCAAGGTGATACACACTCATCTATCTTTATACCTGTCTATCATCTACCTATTTTCCTGTCTATAGATTCCTCATCAACTATCCATTCATCTACCCACTTATCCACCTATCCACTCATTCATTTAAACCATCCACCTATCTACTCATTCATCCACCTATCTTCCCATTCATCTGTCCATCCATCCATCCATCCATCTGTCCATCCATCTATCCATCCATCCATCCATCCATCCATCCATCCATCTATCCATCCACCTATCCATTCATTCATTCATTCATTCATCCATCCATCCATCCATCCATCTATCTACCCGTCCATCCACTCATTCACTTGCCTGCTCATTCATCATCCATCCATTCATTTAAGTATGTGTTAGAAGTGACAAAGGCAGGCACTAAAGACATAGAAATACATAAGACATAGTCCATTGTACACAGATTCTCAAGGTATTACACAAGAGCAATGCAACAGCATGAATAATTACAGTGAAACTAAATTAGTGATATGATCTAGTTAATAACCAAATACATCAGAGGAACTGGGTGTGGGTGTTCTCCTCAAGGTGTGGCAGATATTTCTTGCCTTCATGGAGGCCTAGACCCATACAAGGGATTTCTTCTCTTGTTTGAGGGCTGGAACAAACCCAGCTTCTCAGTCCTGTCAAAGAAACATGCACACTGTTCCTTTCTTATTGTTTGGTGGACTGTTTCTTTCTTATGCTTTGGTAGTCTGGGGCTGCTGGTCCAATTCAGCTAACACTAAGTTTCGAGAATGGTAACTAAGGGACCCTGGGGAAACTCTTACCTGCACTTGTGTTTACTATGTTAATGTTAATTCAGTTTAGCAATAGTAATTTCTTAGGTGGAACTGGTAATTTATGCTGGCAACAAATGCTTACCACACCTACAATTAATTCACAGTGTATGTGTGTATGTGTGTGTGTTTGTGTGTGTGTGTGTGTGTGCGTGTGTGTGTGTCAGAGAGAGGAGGAAAGAAGAGAGAGTAAAGAGGAAATGAGATAGAAGAGAGAAAGGATAGTGATTATGTATATGTTGGTATTTAGTCTGTATATATGCATAAACATATTTTAGGGAGCTGTGTCCATGTCTAAGCTTAAGTCAGCTCTTTAGAAAACCAAATGTAATTTTTTACATCCAAAATAATTTATAAAAAATGGAGTTCATCTCTTCTTAAAAACCATTTTCTTTACAATGCAGAAGTTCAAAGGAGGACTATTATGCATACCTAAGAGCTTTGCTACAACCCAGACATGTTTCATATTCACAGCCTTTTAGAGTAGGTCCTGTTCCTTTCATTGTGAAAACGAACAGACTTTAGAACAGTTAAAGTTTAGAATTTTGATTACACAGCTAGTGATTACCAAATGTACAGAATGGACCAATGGCAATTTCTCTTCCTCTCACTTTCTGCTGCTCCATCACATAGAGAGGGCAGAGCCTTAGCCAACGGATGTAAATTTGGTGGGTTTTAAGATTATGTACCTAAAAGGAGTGGTCCATAGAGGCCTTGCACAGTAGACCTGGACAAGGCTTCTCACACACAGGGCTGCTGTCTTATATAGAACATTCATGATGTCAAAACAGTAAGGTGCTACACCACCTCCTAATTTGTCACCCATCTATGGCAGTATTCAGGGTTTATGAAGGGTCACTGTCTCATGTTCTTTGAGTGGATGATTTTACAAAATGACCTCTCTGCTATCAATAATGTTTGTGAAGAGAGAAACCCTCTAGAGACAAACTCCCATGACAATATGTATCTAAGGAAGAAGGGAAACCTATTCCAGAATACTTTTATAAGAAAAAGGATGGCATTATGTGTATCCTCAAAGACCATTCAACTTAACAAGAGCTTCCTCCATGATGATAATGTGCTTAGTATTCTTCATATATAGTTGGAAGGAAGATTGGCTTGCACCTTCAGTTACAAACTTAATAAGGGTGAGAGGCTGGGTCTCTAACTCATGACTCCTAGCATGGTCTGGTTTTTGTCCCTACCCATAGCAGAACAGGGCACACCACACAGTTTGGTAGCACCAGTTCCCAGAAAGAAAGAATCACCGTAAGTTACCAAGCAAGTCTTTGGTGAATTAACATGTGAGATGCTGAGTGAGGGAATTGGGGAGGAGCTGACAATTTTGTCAGTTTCTATGATAACATGTAGACTTTGCCTCAGGCCTTGATGGCATCAATGAATCCCATATCTCTTTAACTTGTTGTCTCTCAGTCTAGAAACCTAAGACAAAGGACTTTGTGACAAGAGGTAAAGATTTATACCTTATATAAAATAGCTGCTCTATTTTAAGCCAGGCTTCAGTGTGACCCTCTAAGGCTTGAGACCCTATCCCAGTCATTTCCCCACAATGATTGTGTGTGTGTGTGTGTGTGTGTGTGTGTGTGTGTGTGTCCATCACATCCTTCTCTGGCCTTTCATAGCCATCACTGGATATCTTCTATCTTTCCTCATACTACCCAAGTGCATCTGATCCTTTCCCTTTATTCTATCCTTGTTACCACCCCTAACGGAGGCCTCAGATTTGGACAGATATTTATTATAGGCAACTGTCATCAGATGCCAATTGTGGCAGCAGGCAAGTTCCAACAGGGGAGCTATGGAAATTTTCAGCTTGCTCTCAAGTCAGGAGGAGATGTCAAAATTCAGACTTAATAAAATGCCAGAATCTTCCATAAGCTCCAAAGAGTGGCTCATTAAATTTTACATGTACCTGGCTCTTGTCCCAGCTACCTATGAAAACATTTCACCTGTTCCTGGCCTGAGCCATCGCTTGTCCTCAATCCCAGGGAAAAACACAACACTTTAGAGATCAGTAACCAAAGCTCAAGTTTCCCTCTCTGAAAGAGACATTGGGAAAGCAATTTGAGCTCATCAAACTCACTTTTCTCAACTGCATGAAGGTTGATGCTGTCATATATAGTCAAAGCATGCTAATAGCAATTAAATGAGAAATTTAAATTCAGAATCTAGCCAAGTGTTTAGCAAAGAAAGTGTACCACCCATGTTCCCTTCCTCTTTCTTGCCTGTCCCAGCATCATCTGTGATAAATTCAAACCTAAGATTTTTCTAAAGATCTTTCATCTGCATATATATATATATATATATATATATATATACACACACACACACACATACACACACAAACACATATATGTATTTTGTGTTGCTGTTATTAGATAGACTTTGTATTAGATTCAAAAGCAAGGCTCTTATGTACAAAAGTTGGGTTTTCTGACCAGATAGAGTGCTCACATTGGTAGCATAGTAGATTATTTCATTTAGCGAGTTAGGTTGATAATCTCTGGCCCTAAATTGTGAACTTTGGAGGAGGCATTTTTCAGGTCAACCTTGGGCACTGGAAAGCGGTAGTGGGAGAAACAGTCAGGGATCCGGTCAGCCAGACCAGATGGGTCCCCGGTTTCCTTGAAACTTCCTGCCATGAGTCCTGTGAAGACCAAGGTGGAGGAAAATTAAACCTGATAAATCAGGGGCCACTGTGAAGAATCTTTGGTGTGTTTCTGATCTAGGGGCATGGTATCAGTGCTAAACATTAATAATAAAAACACCAGAATCTTCCTTGAGCCCTAGAGAATGAGTGTCTGGAACTTGGCTCTATTTTTAATACCAATTTTCTTCCAGCCTCACTCATCTCTCATCTATAAAGATGACCTGAACTGCAAAGCTATGATTCCCCTAAAGTGGGAGAGAGCCAAAGCGTTTCTAGTTGATTAGACTTGGGAGTTTTTCCTGTTACTGCTACAGTTAAATAGATATTGGCAAATAGTATAACCTGTAGGGAACCAAACAGAGAAGAGCACAGCCAGATGTAATTAGAAATATCCATCATTCTTTTTCCCTGAAGAGCAAGAGAGTGGTATTTAAGGGGACAGTGAGGCACAGTCCATGAACAGCCTTAACTCAGGAAAGCATTGAGAGGCACCTTCTAAATGACTGCCCATTGTATAAGAGTAGTTAATTCTTTCTAGTTGTTAATAACACACCTCAAGCCTGGTTGATGGACACTTCAGAGATGAATCTGGAGGCCTGGAAGCAATGAATCACCTACCTAAATATACAGCTGCTTTTGCAGTTTGTACTGTGCCTGTTTGCATTGAGGGGAAGGATGACTATCCCGTTATTTAAAGAGAAATAAGACAAATGCATTTAAAACCAGAACACATTTAAAAAAAAAAAACCAACTTGTTTGCCATGACTCTGAAAAAGCCAGTAGGAAAATAATCTCCTTGTCTATAAACAGCAGGGTCCAGTATAGTTATTTTAGATGAACACTGATTAAACCAACCTTATGTCCCACTAAGAGAAAGCAGGAGAGATAGATGCTGACAGGGTGGTAGAAAGTTGAAGTAGTAAGTGTTGCTCAATGCTTATGGAGGTGGGTTTTGTGATGAGATGTGCATGTTCTTCAGCTATGTTCTAAGAATGTGATCTTAAGCAAGATACTTAACCCTTTCCAGCCCTGGATTCTTTATTTGTTATCAGGAATAAAAATACCTAGTATGTTTTTAAGGTGGTTCATATGAGTGACTGCTCAGGGACCACTAGCCAATAACAACGGCCCTGGGGCATCACAGAAAAAGCCTCTGTGGCAGAGGTAAGCTTACAAATATAGGTTGTGTGTCTCTTCCCCACAATATGTGGGACCAACAGCCTTTCAGATCTCAGAGCTTTCTAATTTTTATATTTGTGGAGACTTGGCTTGTTGAGCATCCTAATCAGAAAACCTAAAATCTCAATATTCTAAATCTAAAACTGTTTTAATCAGCACATTTATACCCCTAAATATGGGACTGTTAGGGCACCTCAGATTTTTGGATTAGGAATGTTCCAATTAAAATATATTTTTGATATAATTCCATAAACCTCTATGATAGAACTAATTATTTTGCCACTCAAGTGTCACTGTCTCTGAAGCTGGTGCCTTACGGAATCAAAAGCTGAGGAGGAAGAAGAAGATGAGAGGAGGAGGTGATCAGGTGAAAAGACCATCACAGACACAACATGAAAGGCATATAAGCAGAGAGGCACACAGTTCTAATGCAGCAGGAACATGGCCACTGCTCACAGGTTCTCCCAGGAGCTATGAGAATGACAGCATAGAACAGTGTGAGAGAGGAGAGAGAAACAAGGGCGGGGCCGAGTGAGCAGGAAGACACAGAGACAACAATGAAAGCCATGAAATACTTGCTCATCAAAAGTCTATAAGGGCCAGAAGGTTTGTGTAGGAATGTCACAGGAAACGAAAAAGAAAAGCACTTTAGTTTAATTATGTTATTGACATAGAACTCTACTGATGATTCTTTGGATTATCTCACCTTTTTTCTACAGTGAGCACCCAAAACAATTGACTTATAAAGAAATGTTCATATCAACTCCAGGTTGTTGTTGTTGTTTCTGCTGTTGCTGCTGTTGGATAGCTGTAGTTGGTCAATCTGCTCTTATCCCCCCACCTCCAGCCTTCTATTAATATACCTTAATCAGTTCAATGGCTGGGACATTCCTAAACTTCCATGTTGTTAATGCCTCCCTCTGATACTCCTGAGTTATTACTTACTAAAATCTAAATTTCATCACTGCTACCCTATACTCAATGGGGAGGGATCCTTGAGGCCTCTCTTCCCAACTCTTACATGATTGTTCTCTCTCTCTCTCTCTCTCTCTCTCTCTCTCTCTCTCTCTCTCTCTCTCTCTCACACACACACACACACACACACACACACACATGCAGCTCTCAAACTTGATCTTCTTTTCCCAGCAATGGTGATTCCTTTCTTCCTCCATCCCTGGTCCACAAACCCTAAAGTCCCACCAATGTCTCTCTGTCCAACCATTAGCCTCTGGCATCTTTATTTATCAACCAGAACTAGCTGGGGGCAGGGACCCTTGTTGTCTCACATGCAGGATTCTCGTGCAATTCTCAAATAGCATAAGGTAAGCAATAAACCAAATCCACAACACCGTTTTTGTTGTTACTCTTGTTGCTATTGTTGTTGTTGTTTTGTGTCTAGTTGGATGACCCTATTGCCTTTGGACCTATGACATGACATGACCCATTGTGGATAGAGCACCTAGGGAGATGGCTGCTAACATCATGACCAGAAAGAAAGGCAAGGAAAAGGAAGAGGGCCCAGAGTCCCAGTATCCTTCCATTAAGCTCTACTCCTTAAATTTTCCCCCAATCTCAGTGACACCACGGACTGAAGACCAATTCTTCAACACTTGAACATTTGGAGATTCAAGGTCTAAATGGCAGCATGCTTGGTATGATTGTGAATCCATTCTGCAATGTACCAGAAGGTGGCAAAAGTATGACTATAGTGGACATTTTAGCAGAGTTGTGCAGGCCTGGCCTGCTGGTGCCATGCTAGTTAGAACTGAGGAGAAGGGGAAGATGTATCTGCCTGGTCTGAAGGTGAATACGAAGAGACATGAGTGGCTGCCTGTCTTTGGCTTTCCTATGCTGGGCACGGGAGGTTCTGCTGTTTTGTTTTCTTAAGCAATAGAGGGATACTGTGGTTTGCTCACAGTATCTTAATTGTGGCTTACTGTATATCTGTGGAGAGTAAACATTTCCTTCAGGCCTAAAGATATGCTACATGAAAGCCCACTGAGCCACCAAAGACTTGGCATAGGGTTAGTCTTGTGCCTCAGCTTCTTGATGCCCATCAGCTATGTCATGCCCAACGGAGACTCTAGCAAAATTGTAGTATGAATCTTGCTGTTCCAGAAATTCTCAAGGGGAAGAAGAGGCACAAATAAACACACTTAGAGATGCTTATCCTTACCATGTAGACAGTGCAACCAGAAGTCACAGTGATGTTTATACAGGATGTAAATAAATGATAAATCTCTGATAACCAAGTAAGTTGAACAAAGAGCAGTGCATGGGAGTGTCCTGATCTGCAGTCTTGAAAGATGGCCCTCAGAGAACTACGTCTCCTGACATTCATGTCCTTTATAGTGACCTCCCCAGGTGTGTGGGGTAGACAAAGTGACTCACTCCTAATGGAAATGTATGATATTCAGAGGGGTTGTCACTTCTGAAACGAGGTTTTAAAAAACTATGATTGACTTTTTTTTTTTTTTAAATGAGACAAGGATTCACTATGTAGCCCAGGCTATCCTGGAACTCACTATGTAGCCTAGGCTACTTCAAATTTGTGATTCTCCTGCCTTGGCTTTTCAAGTTTTGAGATTTTAAGTGTGCACCACCATACCATGCTAAAACTATGACTTTGAAAGCATGTGACTTCTATATTCTAAACCTCTGTCTCTAACTTTGGCCCTCACTCTCTTGTCTTTTTGGTCTGATCACTGTAATGAAATTGGAAAGGCATATGTGGCAAGGACCTGAGTGTGACTCCAGTCAACAGCCAGTGAAGATCTGAGGCTCTCATTCCAAAAGCCCACAAAGAAGCAAGTTCTGCCAACAGCCCTGTGAGTGAGTGTGGGAAAAGACCTTTCTCAGTCATATATTAAGGCGACCGCCATCCTGGGAGACCTGACCTAGCTGCCTCACACTCATATTCCTGACCCATGAAACTGACCCAGGTAACTGACAGATGCTGTAAGAAGCAGCCAAGTTGGGGAGTAGCTTCTGTGGGAGCAGGCAACTAACATCAACTGAGCAGTGCTCCAGCATCCAGAGTTAATCTCACTTAGTTCCTCGTTTAATTTCTGAGAAAAGTCTCTATTTAAGAGCACAGGGTGTTTTAGAAATTTTCTACCTAAGGAGTAGAACTCCTTGGAGGATTGGTTAGCTTCTAACCTACCCAGAGCCCCAAGGGGTATACTCTCATTAAAGACTAGCTAATTGCATATGCTAGGGTTAAAACTTTGTCAAAAGATATGTTAAAAATTTTTAAAGAAGAAAAAAATAAAAAAGACTGCTTAATTATTACATGTTTTAGTATTATGATAAGGCATCATGGGTGCAAAAATAAGAATAAATAATAGTAGCAACAACTACTACACTCTTGTACCTACCACTCACCTTTGTGAAACATTGCCTTTTTGGAATTTGCTTCACATATTTTTGCACTTTAAACTCTTAGAGATTTTAATTAAAATATAATTACATCATGCTACCTCTGTCCTCCCTCCAGCTTCCCCCAGGTCTCCTGTCAACTCCTTTCATGCACACCCCCACACTCTCAAATCCATAGCCTCTTCTTCCCTGATCATTGTTAACACATATACATGGGCGTGTCTGTTAGATCTACGCATAAACAAACGCATAAAAACTTCTGGGTCTGTTTTTTGTTATTTGTCCATGCCATACATGGTTTGAAGGATGACCACTTGCATTAGATCACCAATGACAGGCCTAGTCATGGGAGAGGATGTCTGCAGGTCAAACATTTTAGATAAAGCTAAAGAGCTATTTGACATAGACCTAAGGCCCCTTCCTATTCTGCCACACTCCCAGTCCCCAAACCACAACCTTGGTGCTCGGGGTACCATTTCCACAAAGACTTTTATATTTTTGCCATATGTGCATATGTATGTATGCAAATACATTATGTGTTGGAATGTGCTTCAAGAATGAAGTCCTGTGAGAAATTCTAAGTGCTTATGAGAAATCGCCAAGAAAACAAGACAAGAGTGCTGTGGCCTCACTTTCTTCAAAAGTACGGAACTGTTTTTGGATTGTGACTTTCATGCTCCTCCCACGTGTAACAGATAAGAGTGAGTTTACTGCAGATTATTCATTCCATCTGGCTATTGACACATGTTTGTGTGCCTCTATGGAAAACCATGCTTCTGCTGTGTGTTGTGATTGTGCACGTGACTCCTGTGACTCACCTTGACCTTGAGAGTATAAACTGTCTGGTGCTTTGACTTAAACTGGCCCCTTCAAGGAGACGTTAGTCTGCCTCATTCTCCCCGGTCTGACCACCTCTAGAGTGGTAAACACACAACTCTATGTGCATATCTATGTGTGGTAAAAATACAAATGCTAGCATGTATTAGTAAAATATATGGTAAATATGTGTGTGTATGTATGTATGCAAACCATGTGTAACAGTTTACATGTATTAGTTTAAACTTCACACTAAGGATATAAAATTCTACAAAACTTTGGCAATGTTTTTTTTTTTTAATTTTTAAAATGTGTTTTTATAATTGCACTGCTTCTACTAGTGTGCGTTGTGCTCATTTGCCACAGTTGTGTACGTGGAGGTCAGAAAACAACTTCTGGGAGTTGGTTCTCTTCTTCCAGCATGTGAGTCCATGGGGTTGAATGGAGGTTGTGGTCAAACTGAGAGGCAAGTAGCCTTTCCTACTGGTCCTGCTTTCTTTTTACTTTTATTTTTAAATTGTGTCTGTATGTGCGGTGTGAATGTTACATGTTGCATGGACGTGTTAACACGGATGTGTGTGCATGTGCATGCACATGGGCATGGAGACTCACCTTCTGTCATGGAGACAGAGTCTTCCACTGAGCCCGAAGTCCATTCATTTGGCAAGAACTGGCTTACGGGCTTTAGGAGTCCACCTGCCTATGCCTCACAACTCTGGGGTTACTACACATATGAGCCACTGTGCCTGGATTTTCAACATTGGTTAAACTGGGGATATGAACTTAGCTTCTTGTGCCTTACGTGCAGGCTCTTAACTAACTGGATGATTTCCTTAGCCTTTCATTTTTATTAAAAAAATTGGTTAAGCATAACTTGCATTAAGATTTTATAAATTTGAATATATGGTCTATTCTGGTTATTCTTTCTGTCAACTAAGCATAAACCTAAGTCATCCAGGGGAGGGGAAACTGAATTGAAGAACTGCCTTCATCAGATAAGTCTATGAGCACATCTGTGGGGGATTTTTAAAATTATAACTGTTGTAAGAGAGCCCTGCCCACTCTGGGTAGTGCCTACCTCACGAGTGCTAGGCCTGGGTGTTATTAGAAAGATAGTTGAGAGAGCCAGAAAGCAAAGCAGGGTACAGGATTCCTCCATGGTTTCTGATTCAGTTCCCAACCCTAGGATTGAGATCCTATCCTGGTTTCCCTCGATGATGACTGTAATGTTTTTTTTTTTTTTTCCTCCTCAGGTAGCTTTTGTTCACAGTGTTTATCACAGCAATGTTTGTTTATCACAGAAACTATGTTATAACCCTATTTTGCTCATTTCAGCTGCTCTTCACTTTTGATCCTGTGCAACCTTTTAAATAAAACTCTTGTCTTTCGTTGATAAGTATATATATTTTTTTCTTTGCTTTTACTTTTTCTATTTCTGCCACTACACACAATGTGGTAATGGAATTCTCTTGCCTGGCTACTCATGTTTACAGTCAAAAAAACATTACTACGGAAATGAAGCATTGCTGTGCAGCAGAAGATGCATGCTTCAAGATTATTACATACTGGCTTAGTCTCTTTCAAAGCAGGACTACCTGAATGCAGTAGTAAGTATGCTCAATCCTTCCAACGCTGGATATTGGATATTGAGGCAGGAAAATCATGGATTTGAGTCTAGCCAAGGCTACATGGTGAGAACCTGTCCCAATACAAATAAGCAACAAATGAGAATGAGTACATAGATTAAATAAAATAAAGTTATAACAATTTCCAGTTCTACTCCAGGGTCTGAGCATTTCCTTCAGCTCATGTCTTCCTCTGTATGCCAAGGATTCCTGATCCAAGTCCACCTATGGCTTGTGCTTACAGCAAAAAGCATTACTATGGAAATGCAGCATTGCTGAACAGCAGAGGATGCATGCTTCCAGATTGTTCCATATGGACTTAGTGCCTCTCAAAGCAGTACAGCGCCTGAGTGTGGTAGTGGGTGCTTTCAATCCTTGCAATTCAGGATGCTGAGTTGAACCTGTGTTCTGGATGCTTCCTAGGAGATAGGTTCTTTCTAAATGTTCACTCAGAATCCAGAGAAAGAATATGGATATGAAGCACATCATAATAAGTGTGTTGAGACTCTGTACAGTGGAATTCTCCTGATTGCCTCTTAAGGATTCACAATATCATTTTAAGCAACTGCCTCCTTGGTTGCTCATATAGTCTATCCATCAACTGTGAAGTAACTGGAGACTCACAATAGTAGTTCATCAAATCTGCTCCATTATGCCTCAAATACCACTTACTTATTTTTGTGATGTGTTTTTTTTGTTGATACAGAAGCTGATTCTGGAGCTCAGATTGGCTTGGAACTCATTATGAAGACTGGCCTCAAACTCACCACAGTCCTCCTTCCTCAGGCTCCTATGGGACTTCAAGATACATTGCCAAGCCCAGGCACTAAATTTGAGGGGGTTAAGAAATTTCTGCAAATGAAATAAAAGCTACACACACACGTACACACGCACACACACATACTACTTCACACACTCCCTCTGCAATCTGAAAGGCTCATTGACCACTAAAGCAAGTCTATGGCTCTGAGGCTTTTTCTGAACAGACCTATGTTGATCTATTCTGGAGGAAGTGCTGCAGAAGAGCTTACTGAGTTGAAATAGAATGTGAAACTTGATTACTGAACACAGACTCCAATACTCCGGTGATCTGTGGAGATTTTTTTTCTACAGAAACAATGTTCATAGAGGTATTAATATTTTGTTAATATTGGTAATGTTTTACATGTAATCTTTTTTATTTATTTTTATCCACTTTACATCCAGA
The DNA here is from genome assembly GCF_008632895.1 of Mastomys coucha. Lineage (NCBI taxonomy): Eukaryota > Metazoa > Chordata > Mammalia > Rodentia > Muridae > Mastomys > Mastomys coucha. The sequence goes on from NW_022196904.1 coordinate 64,732,695, forward strand.
TCACTGCCCCCATCTCCTCTCCTCCCAGTCCCACCCTCACATTCCTCTTCCTGTGCCACCTCCCGTTCTTCTCAGAGAAGAGATGCACCCCTCTCCCCTGGTACCAACCCACCCTGGCACATCAAGTGGCAGTAGGACTAAGCACATTCTCTCCCATTGAAGCCAGACAAGGCAGCCCAGGTAGGGGACCCACATGAAGGCCATATTTGCTACAGATGTGTAGGGAGCTTAAGTACATCCCATGAATGCTCTTTGATAGGTGGTTCAATTTCTGTGAGCCCACATGGGCCTAGGTCAGTTGACCCTGTGGGTCTTCTTGTGGTGTCCTTGAACAGTACAGCTCACATAATCCTATTACCTACTCATCCTCAGGACTCCCCAAGCTCCAGCTGATATTTGGCTGTGGTCTCTGCATCTGTTTCTGTCAGGTACTAGATGAAGTCTCTCATGAGACAGCTATGCTTGGCTCCTGTCTGATAGCTTTGCAGAGTATCATTAATAGTGTCAGGATTTGGCTCCCTTCTATGGGCGGTTCTCAAGTTGGGCCAGTCATTGGCTAGTCATTCTCCCAATCTCTGCTCCATTTTTATCCCCACACATCTTATAGGCCAGACAAATTTTGGGTCAAAGGTTTTGTGGTAGGTTATTCTCCCCCTCTCACTGGAAGTCCTGCCTCACTACAGGAGGTGGCCACTTCAGGCGCCATATCCCCAACTGCTAGGAGCCTCAGCTAGGGTCACCCCCACAAATTTCCAGGAGCCTCCCCATTTGCAGGTCTTTGACTTGTCTCAGAGATGCCCCCTCCACCAATTTCCATCCTCTCTCCCAGCCCTCCCCCAAACCTGATTCCCCTATCCCTGCTCATTCCACTCCTCCATACCAATTCCCTCTTTCCATCCACTCCCAATGTCTATTTTATTTCTTCTTCTGAGTGAGATCAAGTATCCTCCCTTGGGCCCTCCTTGTTACTTAGCTTCTTTGGGTCTGTGGATTGTAGCACGGTTATCCTGTACTTTATGGCTAATGTCCACTTACATTGCGTGGCAGAATCCCAGTGATATTACATGGTATTCCTTTCTATACAGTAGACCAAAAGTGCTAGGAGAATACAATTCATCTCCACCTCTTCTGTCTTGGGAGAGTTAGATATATAACCCTCTGCAGGGGTCATTTTCCTCATATCTCCAATGAGGTCATATTTCAATGGATTCTTTCAAGATTTAATCAATGTTTTCTTAGTGTTTGGAAAGTGGTAAATATTTAAGCAATGTTGGTTTTCTCTGTCCCTTAAAATTCATCTAGTAGACCTATGGAAAGAAACTCAAGTTAGGACTTCCCTGTACTGTGAAGTGCCAGTGAGATACATAGAGCATATGTCCCGTGAATCTATCCATAGTGATTTCCTCAAAAGCAATCCAGGGGATACTTTTTGGGAATCAGAACAAAGTTGAATATTATGCTTTTTCAACACTAATTTCTATGCTCATGGGATCTTCTAGCTTGTTGGTCATTACTAGCCCCTGGGCTTCTCTGTAACAACCATTTACTTCCTCATTCCATCACAGCTGTGGCTACCTTTGGTGATCTCCAGGGATGCCTGGAACTGCCTTGATGGGTTGCAAAATGTATTCTTGGGTTTGGGGGAAGCTCCTGATTTTCCAAATGCCTTTCCCTAACGTGCATTGTTTCAGACACCTGTAGAAATAACAGCCATGAGTTATTTATAGTTGAGTAATAATGCTGCATCCATACTGAATTTATTTATCTGCACAAGGCTTCAGATAGATTTGGTAGAAATTTCCTCCAAGTTATAAATGATTTACTCTGGCTATTCAATAAAATCCATATTCCTGAAAGTGACACCTCTGACACTTTTCACTTACAAACATTAAGAAAGTGTTTTGAAGAAGAAATAGAGTTACTAAACCTGTTCTATTTCTGGCTCTGTCAACTTTTGCCTAAAACAGCTCTTAAAAAGAGAATCACTATCTTAAAGACATAGATCTACATAAAAATTCCCAATACCAAATAGCCCCTCCCCCATCTAAAGGATCAATAGATGTCTGGCAGGAAGGATTCCTCAGAACTTGGTCACCCCAGGCCCTTGATTTTCCTGGTGGCTAGAAAGACAATGAGGTCAGTCAGTGGATAATGATGACTAATATGTGAGATGGCATGCCAGCAGGTGTCCATGACCACTGGGTCACAGGTTGGAGAGAAGAAAATGAACTTCAAACTTTGTCTTTTATGTTGCAGTATCCAGGGGTAATGATTATTCATATTGAAAAATGTTTATTACATGTGAAAATTGTCATTCTAAAACAGAGAGCTTTGGGCCAGTTACTGAATCAGCAAACACACAAAAGGCAAAATCCCACCTAGAGTTTCTCTGACTTTTAGCCAGTTGTTCTGTGTGTTAGCTAGCTAGCTACCTGGATAGATAGAGAAGTAGATAAATGGATATGTACATAGATAGGCAATAGAGATAGAAGCAGAGACAGAACAGTGAACGCATGAGTTAAATCATTGATTCATTGATTATTTTTCAGGAACTTATGATAGATTTTTATAAAACTATAGTGAAGATATGAATCTTTTATCACATTACCAGTGAGTCATTTCAATGGAAAGAGATATGATTTTCCATCTTACTGACTTTGGTTTGCCTGTGGGCGATCTGCCATTCACAGAGTATGTTAGTGATATCAGTAATCAAACTGTCACTATTTACCCAGACTGCATATCTTTCAGGGAGGTCAGTGCTCTTCTAAGCACCATTGATTCACTCAGTTTCTGATTCCCAGGAGCCAGAGGGTGTAGTCCCTACCCTGGAAGCACTAAATGTTTAGTTCGTGAAACATGGAAACTGTCGTGGGGAAGCAAATGCAATATTTGACAGAATCAAGATTTTTAAATGATTTTGATGAGCTAGATTTGGAACCAAAATTAAATTCAGGTGTAAAGATTCATGAAGTATTTTGTGAAGTAAGTGTAAAAAAAAGTGATTAATTTTATGCTATTGAGCATAAAAATAACACAGTTACAATAACAAAGATACTGTTGTATAAAACATTTTATTTATATGTTTGATTTTTTTGTATGTGATATACCTTTCCATATAGGTATATGTGTGTTCAAGTGCCCTTGCATACTCATAGACTCCAGAGGTTAATGTCAGGTATCTTTCTCTATCATTGTCCGCTTTATTTTTATGACAAAATTTCACTGAATCCCACGCACTGATCAGTTAGATAGTCTGACCAGTGACTCCGGGACCTGCCTGTCTCCACACTCCCACCCCATGCCCTGTGCTAGGGTTACAGGCACATGCTGCCATGCCTACATTTGGATGTGGGTGTTGGAGATCTGAGCTGAGGCACTTATGCTTATAAGCAAACACGTCATCCACTGAGGTATATCTTTGCTCCCTTCTAGAAAATACCTCGAGCAGCATTTTCATTTGCTAGGGCTATTATGAGAAAACTTGACAAACTGAATCGTTGGACAGTAGTTTACTACTTTACAGTTGTGGAAGGCAAAGAGCCTGAGGTTAAGACCCCAGTTAGTTCTGCACGCTAGGAGTCTCTACCTTAACTTCTCATGGACTGCAGAAGATATCTGGTGTTCACTGACTAGTAGACCTGTTTCCATGGTTTCTGCACTTGCTATCAAGTCATTTCCTAATTTCCACCCTTTTATGAGAAAACTATTCCCTTTGGGCTAGAGATACTCCCTAATGACTTTATCCTTACAAAATGCATTTGCAATGCCCTTGTTTACAAGCAAGTTCCCATTCTGAGCTACTGGGAATTAGGACTTCAGCATAGGTGGGAGAGTAATGCAATTCAATCTTCAACAGGGAGTAGACACATTTAAATCACAGCTTAGGTGATGCTTCTCATCCAGTCAACATAGAAGAAGTCTAGCATAAACTTTATCTATGTCTACTTAAATATGGCTTATGAGTTCTCACAGGAATGGTCTCACAATGGTACACATGGATCATGGGATGGTATTACATGATAGTCAAAAAGGAAACCATGGAGAATATGAGAGAAACAGTGGACATGTTTTGACCCCAAAGAAGAGATGGAGGGGCAGGCCATAACTAGTGGCTGGGAAAAGCTGCATTAGTCACAAGTAACATGTTCTTGTCAGTGGAAGTATTGTTTGATGAGTAGGAAGAATGGAGGGTGGGGTTTGAGACAGGGTAATACGGGGGTGAAGTACCAAGACTTTGAAGCCACATGACTGGCTAGGAGAGCTCAGAAACACAATGTAACTCTGTAAGTAGGTCCCATATCTTCTGTTTCTTATCTATAATATAGAGATATGATACAATACACACTTCACAGTGGTACACAGAAGGTTACATGAAGTAGCCAGGTAAGGGCATAAGGAGGTATCTGATACTTGCTGTGGTCATTGTTGCTATCATCATTGTCGTCATTGTAGTCGTCATCATCATCATCATCATCATCATCATCATCATCATCATCATCATCACCACCATCTGAAGAAAACAGACACCCAAAAAAACAAATGGAAGGGAGAAGAGAGAGGTGATAGGAACAGGCCATGATGATTGATGAAAAAAAAGTTGCTCCCTTTTCCATTATTAATAATCTCTGGAGAGTGTTTACAGCTAGGACAAGATCTGCTTGTTTCTTAGGTAAATGAGAACAGGCCTGGAATAAGCAAAGAATACTGGATTTCCAGCCATTTCTACAAGCATTAGCAGAGATGACTTTATAGTATAGTCTTAATGGGATAGACTCACAATTCTGATGCAAATTTTTATAACTCCATGTTCACAAAGCAAAGACCTACTAAAACTTTATTAATATTTTTAATTGTTAAAAACATAAAATTTGTCATTTAAATCATTTTTATATCTGGGTTTCCAAAAACAGTGTAAGGTAGAGCTTATGTATTGTCAGTAGGTAGAGAGAAGTTTCAAGAGTGAGATATAGAGGTATAGTCAGTGATAGAATACTATATTAAGCATAATTAACCACCAATTCCCACTGTCTACTGAATTCTGAGGGGCCTAGGGACATAGGTATGAAGTGCAGGAGCTCCAAGAAGCTATGTTACTGTATCTCAGGACAGTGGAAGACAGGAAGAGGAGACAAACTTATCTGGAGTTTTGCCATGCATTGGTTCCAGATTGACTCAGTGGTGGTAATTCTTCCCCACACATTAGGGTTTCATACAGATGGATAACAAGATGTGTCTGTTATAAGGATGGCTAAGGTTGGGGGAGAAGCAGTTGCATGCAGGAGGAAGGTAGGCACTGCCAAGATGTACCTGAATAAAATTCAAGCCCATGCTAAGCTGGTTGCTGTAGACAGGGCTCAAAAAAATCTGTACAGCTGAGAGCATTAGAAGAGGTCCAGGCAAAAGAGAACCAAGGTGACTGACATCTACTGACATGTCTCCAGACACTCTACAATTGCTAGTTAGTACAACTTTCACACCAGCCTCATAAGCTGTAAGACTCAAAGATATCAACTAACTTGCATGAAACCACACAGTCAAGAAAAATGCAGCTTACTTAATACGCATGAAGCCCATGGTTCAATTTTCAGTCCTACAATTAAAGAAAAAGTTTCTGGACTAGGTAGGGATGGTTATGTGCCTGTAATCTGAGCACCTTGGAAGTGGAGGCTGGAGGATCAGGAGTTGAAAGTCATTCTTGATTACATAGCAAGGTTAAAAGCCAAGCTGGGCTACATGACACCCTGTGATCCAGTGTCACTTCTGTTTCTATTATAAAACACCTCAGCAAAGTTTAATTTAGTTCACAGTTCCACATTGCAGTCCTTCATTGTAGGTAATCAAGGCACTTGAAGCACCTTTTCACACCACATCCATAGTGAAGAATAGAAAGAAATTAATGCATGTACTTGCTAGCGTAATTGCTTGTGCCCACTACTACACAGTTCAGGAACCCCTTTCTAGGGAATGGTGACACCAACATTAGACTGGATCTTCCCATATTGATAGCATGAATTAAGATACTCCTTCCCCAATATGCCACAGGCCAACCCAATTGCTCATTGAGACTCTTTTGGTGAATCTAGGCTGGGTCAAGTTTAGAGTTAAAACAAGTCATCATGCCCAAACAAAACAAAACAAAAAAAACAAAACAAAACAAAGCAAAACAAAACAAAGCAAAACACAAAATGTGGAACCCAAGTTTGGATCCAGATCAGATTATTACTTGGTGTTTTCTTATGGAGACTTTGAAATCCTGCTTCACACATTATCCTCATCACTGAGCTAGGTTCATTCTGCTCATCATATAGCATTCCTATCCCTGAAGCATTTTGCAGGGAAAAAAAAAGAATTTATGAATAAGGTGGCCAAGTAAGAAGAGACAGAAGATGCAAATATCAAAGTTGGCCACATGGATAGATAGGCTTGGGGAAATTTATGAGGTAAGGTGGCAAGATGTTTCTGACTTGGCAAAAGGTGATTGGAGACAAAGTGCTTTAAGGTCTGTACTGACTGTAACCAGACACTGTGGCTCTTTATAGCACATATGTTCAGGGGATGATGGAATTACTGTAAGGTGAGAGTGGAATATTTAAGTCTGCAGTTCTCAAAAGGCAATCACTGTGTACTTGCACAGGTTACAGTAGCTAGCCGGTGTTTTTCAACAAAAGAAGATGCCAAGCCCTTGAAATATAATGGAGGCAACTCACATGTGCACATCTCACAGGCACGATGTACATACAACCATGGCACTGGGACACTAATACATTGCTCAGCTCAGTGACCTCCCAAGTTGGTGATATTTAAGCAAGTTAAAAGAAAGTGAAGCTAGAGCTTTATTCAGATTTTTCCATCAGTTTTTTTATTTTCTGAATGTATTTTAATTACATTATCTACTATCGGTTATTGGAAATTTTAAGGTTTTGTATCTACACTGGAATTGGGAACAGAGTGACCCTATGGAACAACACTCCAAAAATGGCTCCTCAGGGTTATCTCTGCCTTGTCTCTCTTGGTAAGCCTTAGTATGTTTGTAAGGCTGTCAGATAATTTATTTTGAGTTGTCCCTAGGGGTATAGGTTGCAGGATTCAAACTTCAGCTTTGTATAAGGTTTCATAACCTGCCTGAGGAAGTGAAAACCTTAAGTGTCAAAAGACCTATGCAGTTATGGCTGGTGCCCATGAACAGAAAGATCTCACTGGGTCATAACTTCTTATGCAGTTAATCACTACAGTGCAGCCACATTATCTTTTCTGGTAGTAGACATGACCTCCCTCCCTCACTCCATTCATCCATCCTCCCTCTCTCTCCTTCCCCATATACTCTTTCCACTCTCCATCCTTTCACTATCTCCTTCATTCCTCATCCATCTTTCTTGTCTCCTGCAAGCTTCTACATGTCTGTCCTCTCAGACTCCTCCCTAGTTATTCCTTTCAAAGGTGAGCAACAGACAAAAACTCTGGATATCTGAAGCAAAATGGGATGTATAGGAAAGATATTAGGAAAAGAATCAGAAATTAGATAAAACAAGAACTCTACTTAGAAATAGGGCATCATAGCACATTGACCCACTAGAAATGTTTGAATGAATAAAGCCCATATGTTTTTCTTCTCTGTCCATGCATCATCTAAGCATGAATGACATCCCAAGAAAATACAACCCAGTAGCCAACACAGGCAGCATGTGTCACATGAGTAAAAAGAAACACCCAGAAGAAAGGCTTTTGCAGGGATCCCTCAGCTTCTAAAGTGAGAACACAGGTCATTGGTCCAAAGGAAATGGGGGAATATTTATGAAAAGATGGGTGCCAAGGGGCCAGAATGTTTTTAAAATAATTGTCCTGTTTAAATCCACCTTCCACTTTCACCCCCACTTAACCTACGAAGCCTGTAAGATGCATCCTTGAGCCAGTTACTCCTGGTGTAGGTCTGTGACAATGATACACATTCTTCCAATACCAATATATTATATAGCATAGCATATAGCAATCTACAATATATTTACATATGTATTATCTCATTACATATTTAAATTTACTCCATGCTGTAGGATGAATTGTGTTTTCCCTTTGAAAGCTAATGTTATTAAAATTCTAACCCCCAAAGCCACCATGTAACTCTATTTGGAGTTAGACTTTCAAAGCAGTTATCAAGTTAAAAATGAAGATGTTGTGGTTGGGTTCTAATGCTTTCTGACTTGTGTTCTCTCATTAAGTAGAAATTAGGACATACGTATTATCATGAATGTAATTAAACTAAAAGACATAAGAGGATACAGAGAGAGGGTGGCCATCTGCAAGCCACATACAGAGGCTTTAGAGAAAACCAAATCTTTCTTTTTTTCCTAAAGATTTATTTATTTATTATATGTAAGTATACTGTAGCTATCTTCAGACACACCAGAAGAGGGCATCTGATCTAACTATGGATGGCTGCAAGCCACCATGTGGTTGTTGGGATTTGAACTCAGGACCTTCGGAAGAGCAGTCAGTGCTCTTAACCACTGAGCCATCTCTCCAGCCCAGAGAAAACCAAATCTTTCAATGCCCAGTTCTGGGTTTTGAGGCTCAAGAATCCCCAGACAATTCAAATTCTGTTGTTCAAGTAGCCCATCTTACTGCATTTGTTGTGGTATTTGAAGAGACTTTGAACACTTATATAAGAAAACCAAGAATGAAAGAGACCATGACAAGAATTAAGAAGCCCAATTCCACAAAAAAACAAGTAGTAGAAAAGCCAGATTCTTTGATTCTAAGTCAGCTTTCTTTCGGCTTCCCCATACTGTTTCTTTCCTTCCATTGTTAACACATTTCCTCTCCTTCAGTCCATTCAGGACTGATAAAAATAAGACAGCCCTTGAATGCAGCAACTGCTCTTGGCAGTCACCAGAATAGCTAATCTGGTCCTCACTCTCAGATGTGAGATTTCTTCTCATAGGTGCAGTACAGATCCCTAAATGACTGCCATGTACCACTGGTTGTTCAGCAGGTAATCTTATATCAACAGTGACTAGCCATTTGCTGGAAAAAAATCATAGTAAATTTGATGATGTGTTTGTTAAAATTATGTGCAATGTCTGTCAGATACTGTCAGAGCCTCTCAGAAGATAGCTATATTTAGGCTGGCTTACCCTTCCTTCAGTCTCTGCTCCATAGTTAATCTCCGCAACTCCTCCCGTGGGTATTTGATTCCCCCTTTTAAGAAGGAATGAAATGTCTACCTTTTGGTCTTCCTTCTTCTTGAGTTCCTTGTGGAATGTGGGTTGTTCTTCCTGTATTCCAGACTTCTGCACTAATAACCATTTACCAGAGAGTGCATACCGTATTTGTTCTTTCATTGTGGTGAGTATTTTGGATCTCAGTACTCCTTTGGTGTTGACCTCTTCTGCAGCCAAGTCTTCCTAATCAGCTATCCTGAATAAGTGTGTACTTCATTCCTGCCTGAAACCTTATATTTCATATAATAGAGTATATAGTTCATATAATAGAGTAAATAGTTCATATAATAGAATAGATAGTTCATTCATCATTTTCACTATGATGTATAATAACATGTCCAACAGAAGTTGTCACTCACACACACATGCACATATTTTCAAATATCTGTGTGTTCCTGGATTTAGAGGCTCCATATTGTATTTAAGATGATTTCCTAAGGACTGTGTCCTAATAAAGAACATTAGGATCATATACTTTAGAATGTGCAGAAAGATTCTTAGCCCAAGCATAATTGTTTCTTCCAGGCTAATGATTATGTCTAACACTTTAAAACCAATGAGCATTGTTCATTGATTCTGACATGATAGAAGACAGATTGTTCCAACATGTGGAGGCTCAGTGCCATGAGCAAAGGAAATGGGAATCAGTCAAGTGTAAGTCATAACAATAGAGCATGGTCTGATGGTAAGAAGGATACTTGTGTCAGGTCAATGAATTAACTCCCAGTATCTCTGTTTATGCCTACTTCATGAGCAATGTTCCTAGTACAATTAGCATATTTTAACTGAAAAAATTGTGTTTTGAGTGTGTGTGTCTGTGTGTGTTGGGGGGAGGGAGGGGTAGGTGAGTGTACATCTCACAGTGCTTATGTGGAGGGAAGGGGATAGCCACAAATGTTAGTCTTCCACATTAACCTTCAAAACTTTGTGCTTATCCACCTTTACAAGTTCGTGATTTTATTAAAAATCATCCTGGGAAATGATTTTTAATGGGAATACCAGAAAATGTGTATGTACACCTTGTTTGATATAGGGTCTCTTTGTTGTTCTCTACTGTGTATGCCAGGCTACTTGGCCCATGAGCTCTGAAGATTCTTCCCTGACTGCTTCCCAACTCACAGTCACAGCACTGGGCTTAGAGTGAGCACCACCATGCCCAACTTTATGTATGCACTGGGAATCTAAAATCTGGTCCTTACACTTTACCCCCTGAACCACTTCATTGGTGCAAGGGGAAAAATTATTGAGGCTTTCATGAATTATAATATTAAAGCCAAAGAGATCATGAGCTCTAGCTCTATATTGGTCGAATACTAAGAGAAATTTAGAAAAATAGATAGGTCTTTTCAAAACTTTAAGATGATCAGACCCGACACAAGAACTCCGTCAGCCCAGTGACTCAGGTTCCTTCTGGTCTGTCTGGGTTAGTGTTCTGAGCAGACCTTGGGCACAAGCTCTGCAGCCAGTCCCACAACACAGACAAAGCCACACTCCCAGGTGATCTAACAAGCCCAGGATCCCAGGATCTCAGAATCAAAGGATCACAGAGACAGCTTGACTCTGAGGAGTTCTGACACAACCAGGACCAAAGGAAGGACAGGCTCCAGTCAGATTTAGAAAGGCAAGTAGCACTAGAGTTAACCAGATGGCCGGGGGCAAGCATAAGAAAATAAACAACACAAACCAAGGTCAT
>NW_022196904.1:64744218-64744852 GCF_008632895.1 Mastomys coucha
ATGCCAGCCCAGACTACTATACCCAGCAAAACTCTCAATTACCATAGATGGAGAAAACAAAATATTCCTTGACAAAACAAAATTTACACAATATCTTTCCACAATTCCAGCCCTACAAAGGATAATAGATGGAAAGCATCAACATAAGGAGCAAAACTACACCCTAGAAGAAGCAAGAAGGTAATCTTTCAACAAATCCACACAAGCCTAATTCCACCTCTTACAACAAAAACAACAAGAAGTGACAATTATTTTTTCTTAATATATTAATTTGAAGATTAATATGACCAATATATCCTAATTGATTGAAATCCAATAATATGAGGAATTGGAAATTTGTTGATTGTCGTCCAATGATCTCTCTAATTTGGTAATTGTAGAAATAGGTCTAACATTGTACAATCTATATACACTGTCAGTTTGTTTGTGACAGTGTCTTGCTGTGTACAACATAAGGGTCTTGAAATCTTGCTTCTCCTATCTCAGCCTCTCTATATGTAGTATTGTTTATTTCATGTTTTTACCCTATACTATGGTTTTCAGAACAGCTTATATATTTCAAAAGGATTTATATACTCAAAAGAAACATAGACAATTAACTAGGGAGGTGGCTTGTAAGAGAACAACAAAGTGA
>NW_022196904.1:64745350-64747862 GCF_008632895.1 Mastomys coucha
TTTTATATCAAACAACTTTTATAATACTTATTTTTATTATTATAATATTTTATAAATTTTAAGGAATACGACAAAAAATATAGGTATTGAAGGGTAGGTCTCTGGGAGGAGCGGTGGTACAAAAGGGAAACAAGAGTGTGATTCAATTCTATTTAATTAAAATATGTTTTTAAATGTTAACAAATTCAGATAAATTGAAATCATGTAACTTTTCTGATAATGCAATAAAAGTTTTTAAAAAAAAGTAGAAAAAAAAAGATGATCAGACCCCTAATGTTTGAAACACTAAGTCACTGGTGTGAGTTTTATTTTTAAAAGTGTGTAGTAGTCTTAGATTTGTGTGCCACCCTGCATGCCTATATGAGTGTATGTATGCCATATGCTACTTTGAAATGAGAACAAACAGTAACAGCTAATCCATTTCAGTTAACGGATATATTTCTGTAATATAAGTTTAATTTTTGGGTTCATAGTATCCTATAATGTGTAGTGGTTTATTTAACAAATTTCCTGTTCTTGGGAACCTAAGAAACTTTAATACTGTAAGAAATATTGCTGTAGTGAATAGCTTTATGACTTTATAACTTCATGTTTATCTCTAGGAAACAATGGAAATATCAGAAAATGTGCTTGTAAAAGTTTAAGTCTTTAGATTGCTATTGCCACTACATCATATCAGAGGAGAAAAGACAGCGCTGCAGTTAAAAGAATGCACTGCCGTGGCAGAGGATTGGAGCTCAGTTTTCCACACAATGCCAGCAGCTTGTGACTGTTTGCAACTCAAGCTCCTAGGGGAACCAATGGAGTATGTGTGTGCAGATTCTACCCCATACACACATGCCCATAATTACAAACAAAATTTAAAAAATGTTATACTAAAATTTATTCTCCACTGCAATGTGTCCAAATGCTAGAAAGAAGAATTTTAATGTTTGTACCATAAAGAAGTGATTGGCTACTCCAGAAGGTAGCAACGCATTGTACTCCTTCCCTCTCCCTCCCTCTCTCTTTCCCCCTCTCTCTCCCCATATACATACATGCATATATATATGCATATATGTATATATATGCATGAAAATATGATATGAGTCACATTAATTTGTATGTTGTATTTTGTGTGTTATTTTTGTGTCATTTAAAAGATAAATTTAATTTATATTTCAATAAATAGTAAAACCTTTCAGACAGACAATTTTGACTGAATTACCTGTTTTTATATTTAGACAGTAATGATCATGTTAGTTCCCACTACCACAATATGTACTTATACAGACAGACATACCTATATACAGAGAGACACAGACACAGACATCATACACACACACACACACACACACACACACACACACACACATACACACACACACGGGGGGGGGCGTGGGGAAGAGAAGATGCTTTACCAAGACTAAACTATATTGGATCAATGCCATCAGTACATTACAATATATACAAGTGCAGTGGTACCAAACATGGATTTGGTATGATGTATTTTTACCCATCAGATAACACAATAGGGAGTGACAGATCGCAGAGATTATCAACACCAACCAGTGCAAAGAGAATCATTGTAACAACTCCCAAGTATCACAACACTCCAGATTCTGGTTGTTTTTGTTTCTACCTGATGCCTATCAACTACCAGTAAGACTGCAGGCATGCCCGTACATGCATATGTAGGACGTGAACAGCATTACTGATAACAGTTGTAGAAAATCGTTATGAGATTCTTAAACCTGGAATGGTTGGAAAGAGGTTGGCAGTCAAGGATGAAGGATAAAGAAGAGGCTCTAGTGGCTACCTGCATTGTTGCAGAAACCCATTCTGCAGACCTATGCTTCTGTGTTTCTTTCATTTACATGGTACTGATAGGCTATGAATAAAGTAATCTTTACTTCCTCAGAGCTGTGGCTTTTGAAATACCCAAGCATAAGACTTTCAGTCTCTCCATCGTAGCTAAGCTGAGAGTTGATAGTTCTGCTGCATCAAGGAGTAAATTGTAGGCACGATTTTTGAATACAGATTTCCTGCTATGGTCAAAGCTATTTGACTTGAGCGAGTGACTTCATTCTCAGCCCACAGAGAACAGGTTACATTTAAGAAGAAATGGTGTGTGTATTAAAATGGTCTGTCTGTGAAATCATTCACCAACTGTTTCAATGAACAATGGTTCTGCTTGGAGGGTGGCACAGACATTAGGTGAGGGTAAGAATCTGGTTCATGGCTGTGATAATTTGGAAAAGCATTCATGTCAGAGAAAGAGTAACTTATAAAGTCCTCTTCTTCAAACTTAATACAAGAGTTACAAATGTCAAGCAAAGCATTCAGTCTCACTCTGTTGTTCTCTTACAAGCCACCTCCCAAGTTAATTGTCTATGTTTCTTCTGGTTGTATAAATACTTTTGAAATATGTAAGCTGTTCTGAAAACCGTAATATAGTGTAAAATCATGAAATAAACAATACTACTAATAGAGAGGCTGAGATAGGAGAAGCATGATTTCAAGACCATTATGT
>NW_022196904.1:64748541-64811508 GCF_008632895.1 Mastomys coucha
ATACTCATTTTTATTGTTATAATATTTTATAAATTTTAAAGAATATGACAAAAAAGGTATTGTATATAATGAAGGGATCTTTGGGAGGAGTTGGGGTAAAAAGGGAAACAAGAATGTGATTTAATTCTATTTACTTAAAATATGTTTTTAAATGTTAACAAATTCAGATAAATTGAAATCATTTATCTTTTCTCATCATAATACAATACAACTTAAATCAATTTAAAAAAAAACCTTTTAGTCTCTCTCTTGCCCTTTGATATTGGTAGGAGAGCGGTAAAGCTCAGACATTAGAATCAATCCAACTGGGTCCCAAGGAGTAGAACTCTGTTTACCTGTTGGCCATATAAGTTAGGAGTAAGAAATGAACCCCTATTGAGTTCTGAGGATTGACATTTTATTGTTTAATTCGTCTAGTTTAATTAACACTAAGGTTACAAAGGGTAAAGGGAGGAAACTAGATTTATAAACAATCACTTAGAAAGTATTGCTAATCATAGGCCCTTTCATTTCACAGTGTGGTTTGGAAGTCATGTACATGAAAGCTAGAAGCAGGACTGCTTTGGGGAGTTTTCCTTCCCTGTATGGCAACCCTGGGCAAGCCTCTTCATGACCCTCTAGGACGGGTTTGGAATCACTCGTCTGAACATAAATAACATCTGTAGCTGGATCGAGTGTTTGGCTCAGCTAGACCAGGCTCCATTAGGAGATGACTCAAGCTGTGTCAAGTAAACCTGAGATCCTCAGCTTCCTGACCCAGAACATCACCAACTGATCAAAAGCAGACATGGAGATGGTACCAGAATTGATTCTATGTCCTTAAGGTCACCAAGGTACAAAAGAGTGGTCAAATGGACACTTTAAGGGGAAATAAAAAGTAAGTCCCCACCCGTCATTCTATTTTCTGGAAAGGACTTTGTGAGAGATGTTTGTAGTTTTACTTTCTGCTCCTAAGTGAAGCACCCTGGGGATTTCAAGCAGCGGGAAACTCAGTGGAAAGCTTGCAATTAACCAATTAATATGATGGAATGCAAGGTAAAAACTCATAAAATGGGCCAAGAGAAAGATCACCCTGGCCCTGAATGAAGAGAACAGGCTGTTTATATCTATCAGGTTAGCAATGTGAATGCCAAGCTCTACCTTCGATCATGCTGTGTGGGAAGGTGCACAGGTCTGCTCCATCCGGGAAGAGGATTTTAATGATGTGTGTTTTATAATGAACAGCCACATGCTGCTTTGGAAACTTTGCTAAGTCAAGTCTGCTGGGAACAGTTCTCAGTTCTGTCTTTTCAGTTTGGAACATTTAGGCCACGTGTGTATGTGTATATATATACATATACATATATATATATATATATATATATACATATACATATATATACACACACACATACATATGTGTGTGTGTGCTCATGTGTGCGTTTGCGTATAACTTTATTTACATCCTTTCTTGTAACAACCTCCAAATATCTGGGTCTCTCTAGATGAAAAACTTCTGTTGTGCTATACTCCATTAGTGAACCGGAGTAAGTTTGAGAGTTGAAGAAGCTCTCTGGTGAATTTTTTGGGGTCACTTAAGTATACTATCATGTCATCAGCAAATAGTGATAATTTGACTTCTTCCTTTCCAATTTGTATCCCTTTGATCTCCTTTTGTTGTTTAATTTCTCTGGCTAGGACTTCAAGTATAATATTGAATGGGTAGGGAGAGAGTGGGCAGCCTTATCTAGTCTCTGATTTTAGTGGGATTGCTTCAAGATTCTCTACATTTAGTTTGATGTTGGCTACTGGTTTACTGTATATTGCTTTTACTATGTTTAAGTATGGGCCTTGAATTCCTGATCTTTCCAAGGCTTTTATCATGAAGGGATGGATGTTGGATTTTGTGTGTCTTTGGCCAAAAGATCTTACAGATCAACTGTGTGGAAAAGGTATTCATCATTGCTCTTCTACCTCAAATGCCTTTTGGGGGGAAAAAATCTCTCCTTATTCCTTAGAAATCCTTGGAAAACTCAAGTTACCTCAGGTATATCCCTACATGACAGGAATTGCCACATTTATTTTATATTTTATTTCTTTCCAATTTTTAAATTATTTTGTCTCTGTATGTCTGACTGTCTTTCTGTATATGTGTATGCAATTGTAGGTAAGAGGTCAATATCTACTGTCTTCCACAATCCCTTTCCACCTTATGCATTGTTGAGATAGGGTCTCTCATTGATCCTAGAGCCTTCTGATTTGGCTGCACTGGATGACCAGAAGTCCCAGGGATCCCCCTGTCTCTGTCTCCCATTGCTGGAATGTGCCATTGAGACCAACTTCCATGTAGGTTCTGGGGGAATCAAACTCATGTCCTCATGCAACCATCTTCCCAGCCCCATCTCTTTCCATTATCGCCTTTGCTTTACCTGTGTGGACCAAGTCTCTAGAGACAATATTGGTTGTATTTGTATCTTCCCCATGTTGTATAACAGTCATATGAATGCCAGGATTTCATAGTATACTTATCATCCAAATAATTGAATGAATTAATGAAGGTAGTCTTTTGACAATGCTTATGGGTGATAATGAACGTACTCTTTTAGTAGTGCTTATGGGTGACGTTTTACAGTCCCAGGAAGTTGATATTGGGCTATGTGGAAAGGTTAAATAACTTCTTTAGCCTTTTTCTTTCTGAAGCAAGATGCCTTCCCTGTGTTGCCGGGATTACAACCATGCATTGCCATGATGGTATTTACTTACTGTTGGCTACATCATGATTCTCTAGTTGATGGCTCTACAGCTACCAGGCTAGAAATTTTCTTCATGGATAACTCTCCAGGAGTCTACCTACAGTAGGTCTGGAATTTCCTTATTCCTAAAGAAAAATGATTCATCCACTGCAATGAGTTGTGCCTTCTATGAAATCTGGATCCACCATCCAATCCCCACAGAGGACTGTTCAAGTTCAAGGGAGACTGATTAAGTTCAAAGAGTCTCCTAGAAGACTAGTGGACAATAATTTACAACAATCTTAAAATATAAATTTCTTTTTCACCACAACTACACACACACTTTCAAATTTCCTACTTAATGAGAGCTTTGGGAGTATTAGAGAGAATGATTGTAGGGGAGATCTGTGAGGATCGTGGAGAAAGAAAATACTCTTTGTCCAGACCTATGTCCACCTGTTGACCTTTATGTTCTCTTGCATGACCTCTGTTCCTCAGTGGATTCATAGGGACTTAGTGAGGGTATGCCTCTTGGTGAGCTAAGGGAGGCATAGGGATTATTGCTGAATCATTCAGATTCTGCTGAGGATATCCCATGTATTAGGAGAACCTCTTTCTCATCAGGAGAAGCCATGAGCCTAACTTATTTAATAACAATAATGAGGATGGTGCCCATAGAGTACCAGCATACAGAGTACTAGAAAAGATGAGGCCCACATAGATACTTATCTGTGGGAGGTGCCTAACCTTAGATGATTTAAGCCAAGTCTGAAGATGTCAGTCTAGGAATAGTTTGATCAACAGGAAATCTGGTCTCTGAGTGTAGGGAAGGACTTTCCTGCAGGTGTCGCTCACTGTATCCTTTCCAGAACCCCTCAGCTTATGTCATGTTCATCACCATTTTCTCTGGCTCTGTAGGAATGAGTCTGCCCAAAAAGGAAGAAATCTGAGTAAAACATGGGGGTGTGGTTGAAATAGCTTGGAGGCCCTGCTGGCCTAGAAAAGGGACCTCCAAGTCCCCAGCAAGCCTCTGCTGTGGCTCTGGGATGCTTTCTTTAGATTAGATTCCAATTACACTTTGTGAGATATCTCAGAAGACATCTGTTCTCAGGGTGGATGTAAAGTTGCTTCCAGGCTCTTGACAAAAGATCAGAAAACACCTCTTCCAATGATACTCTATGCTAAATGCCTATGTTGCTTTAGTCTTTCCCAGGCCCTGAGAAATAGACAAGACACTGGCTAAACACTTAAGCAGGAACATGTTACAGGGATACCCCATCTCACAGAAGGTTTGTTACTGGGAGGCAGTACTGTTTCCTGAGTGCTTCAGTTATTGATTAGTGATGCTGGAAGTAAAATGGGTTACTTAAACTCAAAGTTGAGCATAGAAAATAAAAATTTGTGTTCACCAATCACTTTAATTTGTATTCACCAATCACTTTCTTCTATCTCCTTGTTCACTCTTCCCCTAACTCATGTCTCATGCAGGCGACCTTCATTGCTTTCTCTATCAGATGAAGAGACGCCAAGAGCCATACCTGTGAGATGAACCTGCACTCTAGATTCTTCTAAGTTATAGCTTGCATCTTCTAGCCAAAGAATATCCTCTTAGCAGGCCTTCCTGTGTCTGTGAAGGACACTCTTGGTGAAATCTTACATGTATATATTTTCCCACCAGATAAAGGGAACATACCCAGAAGGCTGTGTCCAGTGCTTACTGACTGGATGAGCCTGTCTTCCCAGGGAATAAGTTGGACTGCTGAAGCAATTTGAGTTCTAAACAAACCACTACAGGCGTTAAGGCCCTGACATAGGATACGGCTTAGTGTTGCTTCCAAAAAGCAGGCCTTTTTACAGAGGGCACTGAGATCACACGCTGCAGATGGAGAAGTGACAGTCAGATTCTTTGTCATTTGAGTTAATCTAGGCCACTGTGTTCTGAGAGGGGTTTGGGGGGTATCAGTGACTTCCTATGTTCTTTAGAAAGGTGACAGAGTCCCAGAGAACCTCATTGGACTTAAACTTGATCTTCAGAGCAGAGATGGGAGCATCCTCCATTACGATTTCATACACAGCTATCACTGTGACCAGTGTGAAATGAGAATTGGTGACAGGGGCTTATTTTAAATGTCCTTGCCAGTCAGCACAGAGCATGGACCATAGGAGACTTGGAGCTGTTCTTTTCTTGTAAAAAATGCAGCTAATAAATATGTAAATCACACTATCTTTATTCATAACCTGGTAGGGATCAGACATGAAAATAACAGCCAAAATCCACTATTTTATCTATAATATTATGTTGAATTAATATCAAAAAAAACTCAAATACTGAGGAAACAGCATGGAAAAAAAACATTATTTTCCTAGTCAACGTCTTGGTGAGCAATATTTAACAGGCCCATCAGTTCTCTCTGTGCACAGGCTCGGAACCTGAAATTGTTCAGGTCTGCATATTTATCTGTATTTCTCCCTTTCCTTACCCAAATAGTGCTTTCAGCTGAGCATACATTGCCTCATTCTTCAAAGGCAAAAGCTCATGTTGCCTCCCTCTGATGATTAACCTGCTGCCAGATACTGTTCCTTCAGCTGTGGCCCTGTCCTTCTTACTATTATTAGGACATTTGGAAGTGTCAGCAAAAAAAAAAAAAAAAAAAAAAAAAAAAAAAAAAAAAAAAAAAAAAAAAAAAAAAAAAAAAAAAAAAAAAAAAAGAAATCCCTCCTGTTTTTACTTGGACCCTGGGACCCTCCGAGGTGGAGGAAGTCCTCTGGGACAAAGCTTTCACTGCAGTCTCATCCATCCGCAGTCCCCCGCCTGTTGGTGTCTTTCAACACTCCATCCTTATGCAAACCCTCGGGACTCCTTCACATTGCCAGTGAGGCTGAGAAATGACCTTCTTGTTTCCTTGGAAGGTGTGTTTTGTTCTGGGTCATCCAATTATTCTCACCCACAAGAGTAATTACTGTGAGACCACCAGCTTTTGGTGTTAGAGGTTACCTGTCTGAGTTGACACTGGGATCTCTTGAGGAAAGAACTTCAGGAAGATGGAGATGAATTCTTGCCCCCATTGTCATTTTGTCAGCTTTGTGACCCAACCTCAGTCAGTTTCCTTTCTTCTGAGCCTGTGTTCCTAATCCACAAAATTGAGCTGATGATGCCCAGTTATAGATGAGGGGAGCTCATGAGGTGAGGGTTAGCAAGGTAAGAGGCATGGAGGAAGTGGGCAGACATGGCAGAGGAGGAACTGAGAGTTCTATATCTTGATCTGAAAGGCAGTAAGAGAAGATTGACTGTCTTCTAGGAAGCTAGGAGGAGGGTCTCAAAGCCCTTTCCCACAGCGACACACTTCCTCTAACAAGGCCACACCTACTCCAGCAAGGCCATAACTCCTATTAGTGCCACTCCCTGGGCCAACCATATTCCAATCAACACAAGCTCTTACCTTCATTGCACAAAGTGTATGTAGTGATTTCCATGGCAAGACTTACAAGGGCTCTGTGGCTTAATTCCTGACTTAGATGATAAGCTTGCTGGTTAATCTTAATTGTCAATTTGATTGGATGTAAATTTACCATGGAAACACACTTTGGAGTGCGTCCGTGACTGAAGAGAGAAGCCCCCACAAATGTGGGTAGCACTATCCCACTGGCCATGATCCAAGACTGAGTAAATAAAAGAATGTGAGCTGAACACCAGCATTCGTGTCTCTTTAGTTCCTGGTTGCACATGCTCTCTGATCAGCCACCTCATGCTGTCCCACCATGCCTTACATACCACGATGGACTGTTTCTATAAAAACCATGCACCAAAATGAACCCTGTTTTCCTCAAGTTTCTTTAGGAATTTTTTCCATTACAACAAGAACAGTACTGAATACAATGAACAATGAGATGTCTGCTACCAAGATCCACTATAGATGTGGTGACCAATACAACCAAGCACATCTGTTCGTGGTCAACTTCACAGACTCCTGTTTAGCTAAAGATAAAGCTCCACAGGACAAGAGAGGTGACATGATTTTCCAAGTGTGCAAATCTAAGAACGCATCCTCATGCATAATATCAGTGCCCAAGACTGGCCCCAGAGAGTACCAGGATGGACACAAAGCAGTGATCTTGGGGGACATTTCTTTACCTTCTTCCCCCAAATCCCCCTAGTGCTTAGAGAAAGAAAAAATACTGGGAAGTTTGGCCAATCAGGTGTGGAGTTACTATCCAGAAGCTATCTACAGTAGAGTTTCAGGAAGGGGTGTGGAGACTAGAATATAAGTCATTTAAAGTCTTTATAAAAACTTTCTGGAAACCAGAGTTCATGGCCCCAAGCTCCAAAGTCTAGAGTCAGTTCCCAGAAAAGTTTTCTTATA
The DNA here is from genome assembly GCF_008632895.1 of Mastomys coucha. Classification (NCBI taxonomy): domain Eukaryota; kingdom Metazoa; phylum Chordata; class Mammalia; order Rodentia; family Muridae; genus Mastomys; species Mastomys coucha. The sequence continues at coordinate 64,755,614 of NW_022196904.1, forward strand.
CTAGATGTGAAGGCTTCTTGAGCCCAGGCCACCACAGAGCATTTCCTATTTCCTTTGACTCATCAGATGGAAGACTAGGGGATTTTCTCTTCCCATCAGAACTTGGCATAGCAGAACTTCTTTGTTGCTTAAGAAGAAAGTCCCAGTACACTGTGCTGTGCCAATAAGTGACACACATTTTGCTTCTATTTTTTTTCCTTCCTTGCACAGTCAATTCTCATTATTAGCCATGGCTATACTTTTTAAAGTCTCCCGGAACACTGAATTAGTGAATACTCAACTGCAGTTTTCCACAGAAGTTCACGTTTAGGATTGGAGCCCCTGATCACATACTTACTCATCAGGTGACTCATACCCTTTATGTGCTCTATAAGTAAACTCTGTGTGTGTGTGTGTGTGTGTGTGTGTGTGTGTGTGTGTGTGTGTGTGTGTGCGAGAGAGACAGAGAGACAGAGACAGAGAGAGACAGAGAGAGAGAGAGAGGGTGTAGGTGCATGTGAATGTGAATTACTTAACATAGAATTTATGTTACACAGCACTGTATGTGCCTCATGCCTGAATGGAGCTATATACTTTTGACACAGGACACATTTCAGCTGTCTTGCACTTAGCAGCACTGGACAACACAGTATTCTATGCTTAGGGGGCCAATCCAAGTAGCAAAACCAACAAACAAAACCACAAAATCAACGATGACAAACTGTGCTTGTGAACAGATCACCGAAAGGCAATTGTTTACATTATGAGAGCTTGTCAACACAGCAGTCCATTACTTCATTTAACTTTCAGCTAGTTTTGTGAGCACTGAGTTGCATGTTCTTTATTACTCTGTGCATGTTCAGAGCAACTAAGGCAGTGCCATGAGCATTAATGTTGGGCTTATAACTGAATTTTAGTGTATATATGAATCTACAAACTCAGAAACTGTGAATAATGGACTCTGCTATTAGTGATTGGTAGTGATGCTATGAGGTTTTGTGGGGGACAGAGATCAATGAGCCAATGTCCTTTAGCAATCAGTCCATCAACCCTGCATTAACTTTTCCCAACACTGGAATTTGTGATAAAGCTGGTAGTAGATAGTGGTTATCTGAATATCATATAGGGCAAGAGTTGGCCTTTTTTTTTTTTTCTGAAAAGTTCTAATAGTAAGTGGTGAAGACTCATTGGTCATGTGCAACCATAGACAACTGCTTATTGGTAGATGTGACTGAATTCCAAAAGATTATTTCCAAAAACAAGATGGGCCCTGAGTTATCCAGAAGATTGCAGTTTTCGGATCTCTAACATAGGTTTCCATTTGTGTGAAGGAAGAATAGTCTCCTTGTTGCTTCTGAGATGTGTCTTCTTTCACAAAAGTCTACAGAGTGCCAAGCAGGACAGCCTTTACAGAAATATTGGTAGGTAAAGTAATAGAGCATTCTGTAATACTGTACTCAAATTATCCTTTATTTTCCACACAGCATCCTAGAAGCCCAGGTGTTGCCTTTTGAGAGGAGAGACAAATAAGTGGAAGTTATCACATCATTATCCTTATCTCACCACCAATTCTATCATTACCAGTACCACCACCAGTGCATCACCATTAGCAACACCGTCACCATCACCATCCATTATCATCACCATGATCCTCAGCAAGTCACTTATTAAACACTGTATGTTGACAGTGCTTTCAATACTCTTTGTGCCCACACAACAATCACCATAGTAGATTCTATTTTTATCTTTATATTATCATGGAAGAAATGGAAGTACAGTGATGTAAAGCACTTGGTTTAGTTACAATTAGGGACTCTGCATCTCATGTTTACAACTGATGATTTTTCAACTTTTTTTCATACTATATGCAGAAGTCACATATGCAGACCCATTTCCATTTTCAAAAGCCTGTATCATGGTTAAAGCCCCTTGGGTATGCTGCTCCTTATATCTAGATGCCCTAGATGCCCATCAAGGGTGATGCCTGCCTATTCACCCTTAAAAACATGTGGGGATCATACTATGTCTCCTTTGTGAACTATTTCTCTGTCTTCTTGTTCTCACCTTTGGAGCCATATGCAGAAATAATGACTCCCTCCTCGGAAGCAATTCTGAATCTCCTCCATATTTTTAACATAGGACAATGAATTGCAAATATGTGTGGATGTGTCCATTGGTACCACTCATGTATGTGTCTTTTCAATGTAATATGGTCTCTAGCACATAGTATGCGCTTAATACATGTTTACTGGATATAAATATCTTACTGGCTTATTTAGAATAACACTCAATGATCGTTTCTGGAGTAAGCTATTAAGTAAAAAGAAAAAAAAGAATGTCATCTTAGGTTGGACTTGTGCCCCTCTATAGCTCAGAGAGTTATTTGAAAGGGGCAATTGCTTTGTTCTACCAGGGAGGCTGCATCATTCCCTGGAATGTCAATCTAAAAACCATCTAGGATGTCATCCATGAAATTACCTCAACTACTCTATAATAAAACTGACATTCTCATTTCGCTGTGTCTACATTCATCATTTTATTGTCCCCTCCAGGGGGCAGAAGTTGTAGGTGGCAACAAAATGTGGCCACTATAGCTGGAGAGACCTGGTTTCTGTACCAACCTTGCTCTGTGAGGCCCTGGGACTGGGGACAGGATCAGAGATGTTTTGACTCATAGTTATCTATATATCCTGAGACTAAAAATCCCTTCTTTGCAGGGCTGTCCCAGATTGCAAATGAGATATTACATGTCAAATATGCAGAGCATTTTGAGAATAGTGTTTCTATAATCAGGTTTATTAGTATTTCATTCATTATGAATCTTCTTGGTATCTGAATTTATCCCACTTTCACAGACTCCATGTCGTGATGGCACAGTATGGTATGTGTATCATTGCTCCCTACCCTGGTGTTCATTATAGCAGACAGTACTAATCAACAACTGCACTATCTGCTCTTCTGATCTTTCTAAGTAAAATACCTAATTAATGACATATTTCTCAAATTATTGGCCCTGGACAGCCAACTTTAACTCTTTTGCAATCAACAAACTTTTGCACATGGGAACATTTTCCTACTGTGCATGTACAGTACTATTATAGAACCTACACTGCACAAGAACCATGATGCCAATTTGAGAACACTGAATGCAGTGCACAACCTGCTGATGGATCAAATTTGTGGATATTGTGGTTGCATTAAACTGCATGAAGAATTTCTAAATGGTTATTTTCAGTTTCTGATCATGGGTGAGGCTTTGCAAATTGTTCCTCCACCAAGCAGATTTTTGTTGGTAGGGGTTAGACTATAAAATTAGCCCCCTCTGATATACCTGACACCAGTTCTTTCTCTGGAAAATGAGATAGCACAAGCCATGAATTCTCTTAGGTGGATCAAAGGAGACAATGCACAAGAGAGCCCTTTGTAAACTCTGTGGTGCTATTCAAACTTAGCGTTATGATTTTGATCCTGATATACATTTCTTAGTCCTTGGAAATTAGTTAACAACACATGTAAAAGCTTTGCTCAACAAACACACATGACTTTCTCATTATTACAGTCTTCTCTTTGTGTTTTCTACACTAAGTATATTCATAATTGTTTTATGTTTGTCCTGGTTTGCTAGCACTTTAAGCCTATTATAAGAGGATGTTAAATGTCACTTACTTTCAGCAGGGCCCCAGAATATGAGAATGTAATAGGTATCAGTACTCCACATCCTTAGCAGGCATGGTGGGTAACTGGAAATCTTGTTCCACTTCCAGGCCTGAGGGGAGAAAGTCAGGGGGAAGACAGTTCAGTTTACTAAATTACTAGGATGTGGTCTCCACTCTGTTCCTTAACTGAGTAAAAGGAATTCTGCATAACTTGAAGTCAAGGGAAAGACACTGAGGGAGTCACCCATGGGGGCCAATCTGAGCACACAGAAGCCTCAGTGAAGACTCACTGAAAGGGACCAAAGATGTCCTGGAGAAGCAATGTGGTCCTGAGAGTTGTGTAAGGGGTCTGGAGCTCAGAGCCTGAGGACAGTGGTCCACTGATGCTAGGAAAGTTGATCCCAGAATTCTCTATGGTAGTGGGGGAGGGTCAGCAAGACCTCTTCCCAGATGACATGAGAGAAAACCAAAGCAAAACATGTGCTATCCACCCTCCATCCATGGGAAGCAGTGGCAGGTCATAGCAGTGCCTGCTGGAAGGCCTAGTTCCTTTAGCCTCTGGGATCTGGCCTGTGATGTTCAGAAACCAGAAGTGGATGGCAGACGCCAAGCACTCATCCTGAAGCAAATTTGAATTGAAAGGGGAATTCCCAGTGTTGGGATAATCCTGTTCTACCTTGTTGGACAGAGTGTTTTAGGATGGACTTAACATGAGGATTCTGAATCAAGGGATTATTTGTTATCTTGAAGCCAAAAGAAAGCAACCATGTTTACCAGCTGTGGGAGTTATCTGGTAGAATTTTTGGGGTTGCTTATGTATACAATCATATCATCTACAGATAGAAATGTGTTGACTTTTTCCTTTCCAGTTTATATTCCTTTGATCTCATTTAATTGTCTTATTGCTCTGGCTAGAACTTCAATCAAATACTGTATTGAAGACATACAGAGAGAGTGGGCAGCCACAAATTGTCCCTGATTTTAGATGAACTGCTTTAAGTTTCTCTCCATTTAATTTCATGTTGGCTATCGGCTTGCTGTATATTGCCTTTATTGTGTTTAGCTATCTTGCCTGCCTTCTATGTACTTGGGTCTGAGACTGGAATTGGTTTGGTTTGGTTTCTCTTAACTGACACCTGTGTTCTCTTGCCTTGTCCCTCGGTAGGTACCCGTCATGTTTACAGTGATACTGTATTAGTGTTGACAATGCAATTAGCTAGGTTTAGAGGTAGCACTTTATAGCTGGAAGGTAAGATGCTGTTTGAAAGATAAGCATGGAAAGCAAGGCTTTTTGACTCCAGGAAGGAATACTCATTGTAATAGATGCTTAATCTCTGGTCATGTCATGCAGTCCTGGAGTTCTGGGTCATGAAAAGAGGAACACAAAAAATGCCCCTTTTGTAGACTGAAGTCTCTCCTTGAGAAACAGTTCCTGTGTTCAGATATTCCCTGCAAGCATAAGTGACTACAAGTCATGACAGTTTTACTCATTATAAGGATGGAGAAACATTCTAGTTATTCACAAAGTATCCTAAAATATATATGAAGTGAGACTATCACTTTAAATAAAACTGGCAAATTGACTTGCCAATGCCAAACTTTGAGTGAAAACTAGAATTTTCAAATATTCATATTTGCTACCATGACCTTGGCAGACTTTTTGATGTTAACAAGTGTAACTTTTTGATGCTGTATGCAAAAGACACTGATAAATCATTATAACTGCATGGATTGATATATTCATGAAGGAGTAAAAATGTTCATGGGTTAAATATATATGCAAAGGATGAAACTGAGCTGATAGATTTTAATATAACCATGTATAGAACAGTATACTTATAGTCTACTTGAACTGATCTTCAAAAAAACAAAAAACAAAAAAAAATCCCAAACATACTTTCTGGGATTGGCTATCTTATTGGAGAAAAATAGTCCTAGTTCATAAAAAGGGGGGGGAATATTAAACTGTCTTCCAGTTTTTGTCTACCAAACTGAGTGGAATTAAAGAATGCAATAAAGCTTTTAAAGAACACACATCACACCATGTAGTTCTTTTAACTATTTGTGCTAATTTGAAAGTCTGAAAATTGTTCATGAAAAGTATGGTATTTATCTAACTGGCTTTTTATTTAATGAACTAGTAGGTAAGCTAGAATTTTCTGTCTTAACTCTTTGGTAGTAAATTCTTATAACTCAGATGAACAATTTCTTTTTGAGTCTTAAATAAATTAATGGGCCAAAGTTTCCAGAAAGTGAAATTCTTAGACTTGGAAGGGTCTAGTACATCCTGTGTTTCTCATGGAGACATCAGTAAAGAAATATTTCTATGTTATGGTTAAATGTTCATTGTGGACTTTGAGCTATATCCTTTGTATAGGAGGTATGCAAAGAAAAATAAACAATGACAATGACCTTGTTTTAAGAGACTTACAGTTTGGTAGGGTGGATGAACAACTAAGTAGTTCCAAGAAATTAATGCAGTTTTAGTGCAAGGTTGTTCAAGATCCTATGTCTGTGCTGAGAGTAAGGACTACAGGCATGAATCTGAGATTGATATATTCATATCGGAGATTCTCATATTCGAAGATGAAGTGCTCTGGCACAGCCATCATCAAGGATAAATGGTTAAAGGTGACAACTAGTTGATGGAGAACACTGCTTCAGAGGAGGTAAAGATATCTCCATGGAGAACAGAACTTAATCTAGACAATGGAAAAGGAAATGAAAAAGGAACTGGTATCAACAGTCTAATAGGCCTAATGAGAAGGATACTTCCTTTCTTGATGTCACTTACTGAAAGTTCTTACTTTTGAAGATGGGAAATCAGTCATTCTAGAATCAACAGATGTTCCTAGATCATTTCAAAAAAAATTCAACCCGGAGATCCTTTATGTTTTACTGCACTGGGCAAATACCATGACTCCTTCCTTCATGGTCTTTCAGTGCTTTGCTTTCTTGGACAGACAATGTAATTTATTACTGACCTTAAACTCTTTAGTAGGCAAACAAGTTCTTCAAATAAATGTTCTCAAGTCCCTATATAAATAGCCTTTGGGAATTGGATAGATCTCTTCCTGATCAGCATCACAACATCTCTTCTGTCCCCCTGATTGACATGAGGCCCTCTGTTCCTTTGTTGAATACAGAGCAGTTCTTGAGCAGAATATATAGTTGTATTCAGGTCTAAAGGAGGACTAGCTATTCTGAAGAATTAATAAGTGGGGTTGAGGTGGTCCTAACCTTTGTTGGTAAGGCGTCTCTTTCCCAAAATGCAGTTCTTTTAAAAGTAGTTTTTCCAGTTCTCACAATATCTTATCACAGAATAAGAAGAGAATGAGTGGAGGTGTGGGTGGGGAAAGCAGCAAGGGTCTTATTGCTGGAGGCTCTGTAGGGTTTTTGGGGGGGGGACTATTTTTATTTTCCTGTCTAAGAAGCAATGTGGAAGCATTTATTTTTGTATGGTCAAGCTAGTATTTTAAAAATGATAAGTCATCTAGAGATAGATGGCTGGAGAAAGGAAAGAGAGATCACTGAAAGACCAACCGGAGCTGCTTAAGTGTTCCACATGAGAAATAAGGCTTTGCTCAGTGTCTTCATTAGGGTTTTACTGCTGTGAACAGACACCATGGCCAAGGCAACTCTTATAAGGACAACATTTAATTGGGGCTAGCTTACAGGTTCAGGGCTTCAGACCATTTTCATCAAGATGAGAGCATGGCAGGCATGGTACAGGTAAAGCTGAGAGTTCTACATCTTCATCTGAAGGCTGCTATCAGAATACTGACTTCCAGGCAGCTAGGATAAGGGTCTTAAGCCTACACGCACAGTGATATAACTAATCCAACAAGGCCACACTCGTAATAGTGCCACTCCCTGGAATAAGCATATACAAACCATCACACTCAATGAAGCTTCCCCAAGTATTGCAAATTAGGTATGTTTTGCATAGAGAACCACCAGGACTTAATATTACAAGAGGCTTATATTATGGCATAGTAGACTGTCATAGTCATTCTCTTTCATAGGAAACAGGAAGAAACCTGGCATGGAGCAGGAGTCCTGTGTTCTGAGTGATCATACAAGCTTGAGTTGCCAGGGAGTGACTATGCTAGACATGTTAATAAGCAACTGTATAGACAGTTGTAAAGTTTGAGGAAATGGGCTGGAATATGAAATAGATGCTTGGAGGTTCTCAGAATGTGGACAGTAATGAAGCAGTGGCCTGGAAGACCTTGACTGGCTAGAACATACAGTATAGGAAAAGGAAAGGGTGGGGAAAGGGTGCATAAACTCAATCCTGGATGAGTGAACAAAGCATTGAGGCAATTAGCAAGAAGAATGAGAACTGGCACATTACTATATATGGAGAGAGCATGTAGAAAAGTATGTAAACAAGTAAACTTAAGAGAGTGAAGAAAAAAGAAATGCATACATGTTAAAGGAGTGTTTTTTGATGAGAAAATCTTCCTTCTTCATTCCTCAGCAGGTCCAGGACAGTGGCCAGATGGACTCTTGTTGAAAAACTCCCATGATGCAGCAGCTTATCGACTTAGGAAAAGAATCTGCTTGTATCTATTTTATAGCAACAAAACAAGAAGCAAAATGTATTCCCCTTTCCACTGAGAGTCAACTCAGTTTCATTACAGTCCTTTGGAATGTTTTGTACAGTGGTAGTGACATGAGTCACATAGAAAGGGGCAATCAGGGCCAGTGACATGTCTCAGTGTGTAAAGGGACTTATTGCCTTTACACACTGAGGTTAGGGTTAGGGTTAGGGTTAGGGTTAGGGATAGGGTTAGGGTTAGGGTTAGGTTCAATCCCTGGAGATCACATGATGAAGGGGAATTTCTCCTTGTATATTCAGAAAGGATGGTTTGGCCTAGGACAAAATACAAAGTCCCTTGGACCTACCTATAAAGATGATCTTGTTGATCTGTACTTTTGGTGGTGGCTGTGGTGGTAATGATAGTGATATGTGTGTGTGTGTAATGTGTGTGTGTATACTTGTGTGTGTGTGTGTTTTATTTCTGAGGATGAACCCAGGGTTTCATGTATGCTAGGAAGCATTTTACCACTGAGTTTTACTCAAACTCATATATTAAGTACCATAAAAGACATGAAGAGAGGGCTTGGGTCATGTGTCAATCGGTAAAGATTTTCAAATACACAAAGCTCCAAGTCAAAGCAGCAGAAGCAGTACTGAACATACACATAGTCCAAGTTTCCTTCTCTCCCCCTGCCCTTTCATTCTTAAAAGCCGAAAAGTTCACTGAGTAGATAGAGGGAAGAGAAAAGTGGCATGTGTGTTGCCACTTGTATGCCCAAGAGAATGAGGAGACACCCAAGCTCCCAATGACACTTCAGATGTCTAGGCTCAGTGAGAAGCTTAGGCATGGTAAAATCGAGAATCAAAACAGTGAGTTTTATAAAGAACATCAGAAATAGTCTTCAGAAGCATATGAATTCCAGTACTAAGAAATACTATGGGTTGAACATCCTTAATCTCCAAATTGGGGTCTGAAGTACTCTGGACTCTGAAGGTTTGAGTAAGAACATGACAATGCAAATGCAAAATTCCAAAATATGAAACAAAATTTTGTGCACATAATCACTCTAACATGGTATAAAGTCAACTCCAGGCTAGGCACACAAAGAATACATATAATGAGTACATTTCCTGTTTGGAGGGTAGTATCCACCCCATAATACAGCATATGGGGTGGATAATGTATATGCAAATGCATACATTTTTTCCTCATGGTCAGTCGCATGCTCTAGATCTTAAATGGGCCTGTGGTGAGTTCAAAAGAGAGGGAAGGAAGACTGAAGACAAGGAGTCTGGGACACAGAACCAATGAAAGGATAGTCTATTACCCAGGACTTGGTAGATAACATTCTTGCTAAGGACTCTGGCCAGAGCAGAAAGACATTGGGAAGATGGCTGCTGAGGACCCTTGATGAGATTCTGAAAATCTCATACCATCTGCATGCATGGCACTTACATTCATGCTGTATCCTGCAGCTGAAAGTACTCGATGCACCAGGGACTCCTAGACATAGCAGGGCAGCCATCATATGTGTGATAAGGCCCAGCCTAGGAGCACAACAGGACATCCTGCACTGCTCTATCTCATCCCTCTTGGCCTTAGGGTGGGATGAAGATTGGGGAGAAGACAGGAAGAAAAGAGTGAATCTTGGGAGTGTCATTTTTTTTTTTCCTTTAGAAACTAGTAGTTTTGACCTTGATTTCACCTGGAGGTCAGAGGACTAATTTGGTAACCATCCTCTCCTCCCTGCTCTGATTTTGGCATATGTAGTGAAATTACAAGAAAGATTTAACTTGAACAGCTTTTGTTCTTAAAACACAGAAAACAGACAGCTAGGTGGTGGCACATGCCTGTAATCCTAACACTCAGAGAAGAAGACAGGAGGGTCAGGGGTCTAAATCCAACCTGGACTACACTGCAAGATCCTGTCTTAAACCAACAATCCAAACGAGTGAATGAATATACAGATGGATTAATTATTCCTTAATGTCAATTATTTATTCCAAAATCAATCAAAATAAATTTTAAACAAAGCCAGTGAATAAATATTGACAGGTTTCCCTCAGCGTGGTGCTAAGCTGCTTGGATCTTTATGACACCTGCACTGTAAATGGCAAAAGGTGGTCTCTATGGCTCCTATGCCCTCCTCTCTTCCACACAGCCCTGTGGTACAGGGGTGGAGGGGGTAACTCAGAACACCCGCCTTACCTCACCCTGCTTTTCTGATTTCTTTGTGACCAGGATCCTGTTCCCCAAAGCAGTCCTAGCATTTCTGGTCTTTCCAGCCTTCTCACTGGCAAGGGTAAAGCCTGGAGGACAGCTTCCAATTGTTTCCCAAGGAACTTCTGGGCTTTGTTAGCTTCACAATAGAGAATTTTTGTTAATAATTTTTTTATATAAACTAAAAAAAAACTCCTTTGACTGGTTAAGTAAGGAAGCTGTCAGAATGGTTTGCGTAAATACTGGAATGACTTCACACCCAATTATTTGTACTTAGTTTTTAAATCTAAATGTTCTCTGTTGGGGGCTGGTGAATGGAATAATGTATTAAGACCATAGAGAAGAAGCCAATGTTTGGGTTGTTAAGTAATTTGCCCTAGCTCAGATTTAGGGAACATGAGCGTGGGTATTTGGTTCCCATGGCAAAGAACCCAAACAAAGCACTAATAACACCATGTTTATTTATTACACCTCCTAACTTCTCTTAGAGAGGTAGAGCCCAGTGTGTGACATACATGTGGATGATGTTCACCTCCTCTTCCTCAGGTGCTGCTTCTCGATTTCTGAATGCCACTTTCCCCTTTGCTGTACTGCTGTAATCAAATTGATTTTCCTTGCATGAATTCTGCCTAGAGGGTAAAAAAAAGGAGAGAAAAACTCCATTAAATCTTCCCTTACCTCCTCCTGAAAAACAATTAATTGTGATCCTGACAACAAGCAAATTCAATGGCCGGTGTCAAAAATGGAAAGGTGAGCCAAGAACTCAACCATCATCGAGAAACTCCTAACGATCACAGGCACTTATGTATGTTTTAGCCATTTAGTCTGTATTTCTGTGTTGCAAATGACTTGTCAATGACATTACTGCCTAAATTATGAATGAAATACACCATTTTTTCCCCATTTGGCTTTTTCTCTGAGATATTTGAGAACAAAGACACCAACTTTGCTGAGTTTGTAGAGGTGAAGATCTCCCAGTCTGTCATCAGTGTGGCAAATGCCACCTGCCTTTGTGGTCATAGAGTTTAGGATATGAAGATCTGAGAGGCTTTACAATGAACAAGCAGAAGGACACATAATGATAAGTCACAACACAAGAGCCTTAAATTGGCATCTGGTGTCTGAGAGGGCAGGGAGCCAGACCAGAATGTAGAAGTGGGAATCCCACCACCACAGCATCTTAGATTAATGACATCTGTGAGTCCAGTGTTCAGAGAGACTGGCTGCTGCTGCCACTGCTGTTTCACAGAGTCTATGAATCACTGTTTCAAGAAAATAGATGCAAAACAGTTGTTCTTTTAATTTTGGATCCCTAAACATAATGTTATTAGTGCTTTGTTTGGGTTCTTTGCCATGGGAACCAAATATCCACACTCATGTTCCCTAAATCTGAGCTAGGGCAAATTACTTAACAACCCAAACTTTGGTTTCTTCTCTATGGTTCTTTGTACCCTCAATTCCCCTATGGCTTGAGGTAACATTTTTAGGTGCATTTTACTCTCTAAAATTCCATAGAGAGAATTCTTGCCATTTTAAGTGTTGTGATTTTATAGACAAATGTCTGAAAACATACTTCATTTCTACAAACTATAAAATGAGACACAAGAGGAAATTCTCTTCATTCTTTTGGTATGTCCTGCTTGTGATTGACATTTAGTAAGTTATTTGCTATGATAATTGTACTTGCTTTTGGGGTCATTGAAATGACCTCCTGACCCAACTGGATAATCTGATCCATGAGAGGTTAGCTAGCTGTTGGTGACAAGTATAGAGCTTTCTGGAAGACTAGTTAGTAATCACTGAGTTAGGACAGCAAAATGTTAGCCTGAGCATAAATCTTTGCTGCCAGGGCTATGGTCTCAACCTTCTAGCACTGCAGTAGGGGATTCAGTAGCTGGATGACAATGCATTTTCTTAAGGAAAGCTCATCCATGTAACCTTCATCTTCAGTAATCTGGGAAGGACTAGGCCTCAGTCTGATGACTATGTGAGTAGTTCCCAATGCTTGAGTTCACCTTGGTCAAGGACATGTGTCAGAAGGTCAGAAGATCAATGGAATAGAATTGAAGACCCAGAAATGAACCCACACACCTATGGTCACTTGATCTTTGACAAAGGAGCTAAAACCATCCAGTGGAAAAAATGACAGCATTTTCAACAAATTGTGCTTGTTCAACTAGAGGTCAGCATGCATGTAGAAGGATGCAAGTTAATCCATTCTTATCTCCTTGTATGAAGCTCAAGTGCAAGAAGATCAAGGACCTCCACATAAAACAAAATATACTGGAACTAATAGAGGAGAAAGTGGGGAAGAGCCTCAAACACATGGGCACAGAGGAAAATTTCCTAAACAGAACACCAATGGTATGTGCTCTATGATCAAGATTCAACAAATGAGACCTCATAAAATTGTAAAGCTTTTGTAAGACAAAGAACACTGTCATTAGGACAAAATAGCAACCAAGAGATTGGGAAAAGATCTTTACCAATCCTACATTTTATAGAGGGTTAATATCCAATATCTACAAAAAAATCAAGAACTTAGACTCCAGAGAATGAGATACAGAGCTAAACAAAGGATTTTCAACTGAGGAATATTGAATGGCTGAAAGCACCTAAAGAAATGTCCAACATTCTTATTCATTAGGGAAATATAAATCAAGACAACCCTGAGATTCCACCTTACACCAGTCAGAATGGCCAAGATCAAAAACTCAGGTGACAGCAGATGCTGGTGAGGATGTGAAGAAAGAGGAACACTCCTTCATTGCTGGTGATATTATAAGCTAGTACAACCATTCTGGAAATCAGTTTGGTGGTTCCTCAGAAAATAGGACATAGTATTACCTGAGGACTCAGCTATACCACTCCTGGGCATATACCCAAAAGATTCTCCAACATACATCAAGGACACATGGTCCACTATGTTCAACAGGTTTATTTATAATAGCCAAAAGCTGAAAATAACCCAGATGTCTTTTGACAGAGGAATGGATACAGAAAATGTGGTATATTTATACAACGGAGTCCTACACAGCTATTAAAAATGATGAATTCATGAACTTCTTAAGCAAATGGATGGAACTAGAAAATATCATCCTGAGTAAGGTAACCCAATCACAAAAGAACGCACATGGTATGCACTCACTGACAAGTGGATATTGGCCCAAAAGCTCAGAATACCCAAGATACAATTCACAGATCATATGAAGCTCAAGAAAAAGGAAGAACAATGTGTGGGTGCTTCAGTCATTCTTAGAAGGGGGAACAAAATACTCAAGGGAGCAAATATGGAGACTAAGTATGGAGCAGATACTTAAGGAAAGACCATCTAGAGAATGCCCCGCCTTGGGATCCATCCCATATACAGTCACCAAATGCAGACACTCTTGTGAATGCCAAGAAGTGCATGCTGACAGGAGCCTGATATAGCTGTCTCCTAACAGGCTCTGCCAGAGCCTGACAAATACAGTGGCAGATGTTCCTAGCCAACCATTGGACTGAGCATGAGGTCCCCATTGGAGTAGTTAGAGAAAGATCCGAAGGAGATGAAGGAGTTCACAACCCCATAGGAAAAACAACAATATCAACCAACCAGAACCACCCCCACAGAGCTCCCAGGGACTAAATCACCAACCAAGGAGTGCACATCAAAGGACCTATGGCTCCAGCCCTCATGTATAGCAGAGGATGGCCTTGTCAGGCATCAATGGGAGGAGAGGCTCTTGGTCCTGTGAAGGCTTGATGCCCCAGGGTAGGAGAATGTGAGGGCAGAAAGGCAGGAGTGGGTGGGTGGGTGGAGGAACACCCTTATAGAAGCAGGGGGAAAGGAGTTGGGATTAGGGTTTTGGTGGGGCAGGAAAAGGGGTAACATTTGAAATGTAAATAAAATATAGAATAAAAGGAAAGCCTTCTTAGTCAATGTTTTGATATCTCTCAAAGATCCAATAGATGTATAGTTGGCAATCTACCAGAGTCACATGGAGACACAATATAAGTTCATTACATATTCCTTTGTAACAAAACTTTTAGTTTTTCTTTCATGAATGAATATTACATAGCCTGCTTTTAAAAGAAGATAATTCATAATTTTTCCACAATAGATGTTTCTGTCTTTCTCATATGATTTATTATATTTGTCAAATTCTTCCCTAGCTTTTTCCCATTTCTTCTTCTTCTTCTTCTTCTTCTTCTTCTTCTTCTTCTTCTTCTTCTTCTTCTTCTTCTTCTTCTTCTTCTTCTTCTTCTTCTTCTTCTCCTTCTCCTTCTCCTCCTCCTCCTCCTCCTCCTCCTCCTCCTCCTCCTTCTCCTCCTCTTCCCTTGCTTATTTTGATTATTGTTGCTTGGTTTTTTTTTTTTCAGATAGAACCTCGCTTTGTTGCCCACTTATCTAGGCTTGTCTTGAATTTGTGAGGTTAAGCCATCTTCAAAGTGTCTGAGAATTAAGAGTATAATACCACTTTGGATTATTCTCTTCCTTGAATACTCATGAGAAGGAGTAATTTACCTTGGAGTACCTTTAATCTGCTACACTACTACTTATCACATTCTTCTATATCTGACCTACTATTTTCTTCAATAAAAGGCAAAATTTTGGACTGTCAGATGATCATTGTCTCACTAGCTTCCACCCACTCCTGTGCCAAGTGTGTCATCAGATAACATTGGAAACATACAGCAGAGATTTTTCACTTTTTCTGTAACCCACCAGCTTGATGCTCCCACCAGTATAATTGGTCAATGACTTTAAAACAATCTTGTGACCATAGACAGTTCTTGTAACATCTATGGAGAAACATGTCAGTTTTGGTCAACATGAATCCTTATTCCTGAAAACAAGTCACATGCACAGGGAGACAAAAGTTAAAGCTCCATTAACACAGATGTTTTAATTATTTTTGGAAATTCTAATGGTGAGGCTGGGGAGATGTCTTGGTAAGTGTTTGTCACAAAAATATAGGCACTTGAAGATAGATTACTGGTACCCATATTAAAGTTAGACACAGTAGCAATGCATTTGAAACCTTGTTACTGGGATAGTAGAGACAGGAAGATCTTTGAGGCTTGCTGGCCACCACGTCTAGTTGAAAATATCAGCTTCAGGTTCTTTGAGAGACCTTTTCTCAGGAAACATAGCAAATAAGTACTGAGGACAACATCTCATGTCAACCACATACATGTGTATACATGTCTGTGAGTACCCATTTGCACTCTTACATACTCACATTAATCCTGATGGCTTGTCAATAATTTTCTGTACTTGGTAAATGAAGACACAAGTTTTCTCTCAGTTCCTCACAGATTTAGTGTCTGAAGTCAGTGGGCTTCCCAGAAAGGAAGCCTCTAAGAATTTGCATATGTTTATTTTAATTCAAGATGTTCTGTGACTTTCTCATATTCTCAAGGAATGTAGACACCAACCTACAATTTATGTATCATTGTTCTAGAGAGATTTTCTTGTGCAGTCCAGGGATGTCACCTTATTGATTACCTATGATGTCTCCATTGACAAAAACAAATTTGTTAATTTATTTTAAAGTAAAGATTATTATTTGGTACAACTTGTTTTAGTTTATACTTTGAAATTGTGTGTCCATATATAATTTTTATGTTGACCTAGAAGTATAATTATACAAGTACATGTATAAGTATAGTTAGCTATATATGGCATAAAACTTATTAGTCCAAGATATTAAAACTGTTTATGTGTATATATGTAATAAGCAAATATAATATACACACACATCTACATACATACATTCACAGGTTGAATATCATTAATCCAAAAATCCTTGGGACCAGAAATATTTCAGATTTTGGAAGTACATATATTTTTAATTCTAGAAGTTTTACTTATATATAGAATGTTTGTCTTATATATCCTTATATTCATAATGGGATATGTCAGTGCAGAAAGTCATTTATTTTTCACATATACCTTACATACACGGCCTGAGTCCTCTGTGCTTGCCCTGTGCTGTGCCACTGTGGTGCAGTCTGCAGAGCTGGGACCTCTCATTTTAGTCAGCTTCTCGGGTACCATCCTCACTGTGTTCAATGTTTTCTATTGGAAACACCAAAACTGCTGTTTGGGCATTTGTTTGAGAGTCTGGTTTTTTCATATCATACACATACATTTTGGTTTTTAAAAAAGGAAAGCAATGTATGTTGATTCAAGGGTAGAAAAAAAAGCTGAAAGATATTCCCTTGAACAGGTGGCTCACTGTGAAAAAAATTCACTTCTGTTCAATGTTTATATGGGATTTGGACCATAATTTTAGAAGGAAAAACAGAAGCAATTTGTGTTAACTAACAACTGAATGTTTAACTTGTCTTCTTTGGTTTTGTCTTGTGTTTTTAATGGCTTGCTGGAATTAGTGGCCTCTCCTCTGGGCTCTCATTTGCTTTGTCATGGGTGTCAGGATCTGTGTAGAGTTGCTCATGCAAGAACAGTGCTATTCCTTATGAAGTAACTATGTTAAGTTAGGGAAGTGCTTGATGGCTAAAATGAAGGGATTCTGTATTTGAGGCTCAACTGATGGTATGACTTAGTCCTTTTGGATTTCAGTCACTTTATATGTAGTAGTAGAGATAAAGTTAGAGAACATTATGATTGTCAGTAAAACACCATCATTGTGATAATAGGTGGTGATGGTTACTGCTGCCAATGCTTAATAAATAGACTTTTATATGTTTATTAATTAATAAATACCATCTAATGTCAATTATATGGTAGAGATTGGCATCTTATAGCAATTAATGATAGCTCAAAGCAAATTGCTTCCTGGATCTTGCTTCTTGGTCATAATATTTCATCTCCTTTGTTTGCTGAGTTCATTTGTTGCCTGTATTGATTCTCCAGCCCAGGGAGTCCCAGTAGAGCTAGGTTTGAAAACTACATTAAAAATATTAACCAAAAGAGGCTGGTTTTTCAAATATGTAATGAAGCTTTGGATGGTCCCAAATGATGTTTCCCAGTGGCTATGTATCATGACCAGTGCATAATTTTTCAGGAAGTGAAACTGGAGTTTTCAGAAAAAAAGTATGACTTCTCGTTTTATGGATGCACAGGGAACATTCAACAAATTGACCTACCATGAGGTAGGAGGTCATTGAGTCTATTTAGTTGTGGGAATGTATTATACACACAGTCTCTTTATAATCTTTATAAACAGGACCCACTGTTTGCCACCATAATATTGTTTTTTCCATCATTAGGAAGAGAGGCAAAACTTGGATAGTCTGTGAATGAATGTTCCCAAATGGAATGTAGCCAGAAGAGTGCTGTCAAATGTTCTAACTCAGAAGTGATAATGTACAGTGATCTGTTGTCTGTGAGTTCAGAAGAAAATTTACTGTTAAACTATCATATTTATTTAAAAAGCCCTGCACAGCCCTATATTCACTAATGAAATATAAAGAGTCATTAATAGTCTCCCAACCAAAAAAAAAAAAAAAAGCCTAGGACCAGATGGGTTTAGTGCAGAGTTTTGTCAGACCTTCAAAGAAGACCTAATACCAATACTCCTCAAACTATTCGACAAAATAGAAACAGAAGAAATTTTACCAAATTCATTCTATGAAGGTATAATTACTCTGATACCTAAACCACACAAAGACCTAACAAAGAAAGAAAACTTCAGACCAATTTCCCTTATGAATATCAATACACAAATACTCAGTAACATTCTTACAAACTGAATCCAAGAACATATCAAAATGATCATCCATCATAATCAAGTAGGCTTCATCCCAGGGATGCAGGGATGGTTCAATATATGGAAATCCATCAATGTAATTCACTATATAAACAAACTCAAAGAAAAAAAATCATATGATCATCTCCTTGGATGCTGAGGAAGCATTTGACAAAATTCAATGCCCCTTTATGATAAAAGTCTTGGAAAGATCAGGAATTCAAGGCCCATACATAAACATAGTAAAAATGATATATAGAAAACCAGTATCCAATATCAAACTAAATGGAGAGAAACTTGAAGCAATCTCACTAAAATCAGGGACTAGGCAAGGCTATCCACTCTCTCCCTACCTATTCAATATTGTACTTGAAGTCCTAGCTAGAGCAATTAGACAACAAAAGGAAATGAAAAAGATACAAATTGGAAAGGAAGAAGTCAAATTATCCCCATTTGCTGAGGATATGATAAGTATACTTAAGTGACCTCCCAAATTCCACCAGAGAGCTCCTAAACATGAGAAACAACTTCAGCAAAGTAGCTAGATATAAAATTAACTCAAACAAATCATCGGCCTTTTTCTACACAAAGGATAAACAGGCTAAAAATAATTAGGGAAACAACACCCTTCATAATAGTCACAAATAATATAAAATACCTTGGCGTGACTCTAACTAAGCAAGTGAAAGATCTGTATGACAAGAAATTCAAGTCTCTGACAAAGGAAATCAAAGATCTCAGAAGATGGAAAGATCTCCCATTCTCATGGATTGGCAGGATTAATATAGTAAAAATGGCCATCTTGCCAAATGCAATCTACAGATTCTGTGGGGATCCGCAGAATCTGTATATATATATATTGAACACCTGGTCTCCGGCCAGAGCAGAGAGCATTGTGATAAACAAGCCCTTAGTTGGAAAAGCTGCGTGCCTCCAGTTTGTGATGCATGCTGGCATGATTCTCTACAGCCTATTATGCTTTGCCACATAGCCGATGCTGATTGGGACCAGGGAAAGTATTTAACCCACGAGGGCTGGGGGCTAGATATAGAAGAATATAGAAGAAGATAGAGTGATAGTAGAAGCTACCTAAGAAAGAAGAAAAGATGAACGAATGATTTTGTAGTACAAGGTTCCTGAATAACCTGCTTGGAGAAGGGTTCCTGATCACCTCCTTATTTCCGCTGGTCGGTAAGGCGGCGAAAAGATTCAATGCAATCCCTATCAAATTCCAACTCAATTCTTCACAGACTTGGAAAGAGCAATTTGCAAATTCGTCTGGAAAAACAAAAAACATAGGCTAGCGAAAGCTATTCTCAATAATAAAATAACTTCTGGTGGAATCACCAACCCAGACCTTAAGCTGTACTACAGAGCAACTGGGATAAAAATTGCATGGGATTGGTTCAGTGACAGGCAGGTGGATCAATGGAATAGAATTGAAGACCCAGAAGTGAACCCATATACCTATGGTCACAGCATTTTCAACAAATGGTGGTGGCTCAACTGGAGGTTAGCATGTAGAAGAATGCAAATTGATCCACTCCTATTTCCTTGTACAATGCTCAAGTCCAAGTGGACCATGGACCTCCACATAAAACTAGCTACACTGAAACTAATAGAAAAGAAAGTGGGAAGAACCTCGAGCACATGGGCACAAGGGAATTTTTCCTGAACAAAACACCAATAGTTCATGCTCTAAGATCAAGAATTGACAAATGGGACCTCATAAAATTGCAAAGCTTCTGTAAGGCAAAGGACACTGTTAATAGGACAAAACGGCAACCAACAAATTGGGAAAAGATCTTTACCATTCCTATATCTGATAGAGGGCTAATATCCAATACATACAAAGAACTCAAGAAGGTAGACTCCAGAGAATCAAATAACACTATTAAAAATGGGGTACAGAACTAAACAAGGAATTCACAATTGAGGAATACCAAATGGCTGAGAAGCACCTAAAGAAAATTTCAACATCCTTAGTCATCAGGGAAATGCAAATCAAAACAACCCTGAGATTCCACCTCACACCAGTCAGAATAGCTAAGATCAAAAATTCAGGTGACAGCAGATGCTGGAGAGGTTGTAAAGAAAGAGGAACACTCCTTCATTGCTGGTGGGACCGCAAGCTGGTACAACCACTCTGGAAATCAGTTTGGCAGTTCCTCCGGAAATTGGACATAGTTCTACCAGAGGACCCAGTTATACCATTCTTGGGCATATACCCAGAAGACGCTACAACATGTAATAAGGACACATGCTCCACTATGTTCATAGCAGCCTTATTTATAATAGCCAGAAACTGGAAACAACCCAGATGTTCCACAACAGAGGAATGGATAGAGAAATTTTGGTACATCTACACAATGGAGTACTACTCATCTATTAAAAACAATGAATTTATGAAATTCTTAGGGAAATGGATGTATCTGGAGAATACCATCCCGAGTGAGGTAACCCAATCACAAAAGAACACACATGGTATGCACTCCCTGACAAGTGGATATTAGCCCAGAAGCTCAGAATACCCAAAATACAAGCCACAAGCCACAAGAAACTCAAGAAGAACGATGACCAAAGTGTGGATGCTTCATTCCTTCTTAGAAAGGGGAACAAAATACCCATCTAAGGAGTTGTACAGACAAACTATAGAGCAGAGACTGAAAGAAGGACAATCCAGAGACTGCTCCACCTGGGAATCCTTTCCATATTCAATCATCAAACACAGACACTATTGTGGATGTCAGCAAGTGCTGGCTAACAGGAGCCTGATATAGTTGTCTCCTAAGAGGCTCTGCCAGTGCCTGACTAATACAGAAGTATAGGCTCATAGCCATCCATTCTATGGAGCACAGGGTCTCCAATGAAAGAGCTAGAGAAAGGACCCAAGGAGCTGAAGGGTTTGCAGCCCCTTAGGATGAACTAACTAGTACCCTCAGAGTTCCCAGGGACTAAACCATCAACCAAAGAGCACACATGGTGAGACTCATGGCTCCAGCATCATATGTATAGCAGAGGATGGCTTAGTTGCTTATCAATGAGAGGAGAGACCCTTGGTCCTGTGAAGGTGTATGCCCCAGTGTAGGTGAATGCCAGGCCCAACAAGTGGGAAAGGGTAGGTTGGTGAGCATGGGTAGGGGGAAGGAAACAGTGTTTGTTTTTTGTTTTTGTTTTTGTTTCTGTTTTTGTGTTTTTGGAGGGGTAACCAGGAGAGGAGATATCATTTGAAATGTAAATAAAGAAAATATCTAATAAAAAAAGAAAAAAACAAAGCCCTGCACAATCAGTATAAAGAATTTACCCACTTTCCTACCTGTTAGAATCATTCAAAATTGGTCTGTTAGAATCATTCAAAATTGGTCTACTTGTAAAAGTGAACAAACTCTTACTGCTATACAGTACTACTATCTAAACTACATATTTTTGCCAGGTTTAATGGCTTTTGATTTTGCACTTCAAGATAATGTAGTATATGTGAATCATCTCTATTCTTTAGTCTGATCCAGTATAATCAGTCTACTTTTCCTTGTTTTTCATGATCTTGAGACTTTCAGAGGTCAGATATTTTAGATGTTTTCCAACTTGGGTTTGTTTAAGCTTTTCTTATGAGTACATGGGCATTTGGGTATTTAAAGTGGGGTAAAACACTATGGATGTCATATTGTTTCCTCATTGTATCATTTTGGGAAGCACACTATCAACAGGATCCATTGGTCTCAGTCACTTGGTTAAAGTCATCTGTTGGACTTCTCACTGAACTCTTAATTTCTTGTAAGCTTCTTTGGAAATGTTGGAAACAAGCCTAAGCTAGACTCAAAGGGATGGGAGTTAATTTCTACCTCTTTGAAGAGAGAAAACCTACATGTATTATTGGAGATTCTATTAGAAAGACAAATCCTGTCTCCTCCATGTAGTTGTTAGGTCAGTTAATTGTATCATTGGGGCCTGTAAAAAAGTAGACAATAGCAACCTCTGTGTCATGGGATTATAGTGTGGATTAATCCATGTAAAGTATCAGAAACAGAAACAGGCTCTCGGATTTACATTGATCTCTTTCCTTTGCCTACAGAAGAAGCTGTGGCAGACATACCGAGAGAGAGAGAGAGAGAGAGAGAGAGAGAGAGAGAGAGAGAGAGAAGTAATTCTATGTATTTTATTTTGAAGAGTGTACTATAAGAATTACAACAGGAAAAGAAGGCAAATTCATATTCCAGAATATATATTAATTGCTATGAAAAAAAACAATAATCTCTCTCTGATATAAGAAGCCCATGGCCACTGATGGAATGGCAACAGGTAGATGGTCTCATTCTAAAGACTCATGGACTATATACACAACGATTCTCCTGGTGAGGTTCCCCAGCATTTTCTGAATACCTCTCTCTTTCGGCCTACACATTCTTGGAGTGTCATTGGTTTTACTCATTTCTAAGAGCTGCATGGGGATCTTTTCCTGGGACACAGTGCTGGAAGAGAGAGTAGATAGTAGGTCAGGAGGGGCAAACAGAATAACTAATAATGATGGTCAACCTGACCACTCTATTGAAAGATTCTCTTACCCCTCATGCTGACTCTCCACCATGCCACCTTCTGCCATAATGGTGACTCACAATCAACAGAATTTATCTTGCTTATTCATTTATCTGTTCCCTGTTTGGCTTCCTTACTAGAATATAAACTCTACAATGGAGAATAACCTTTCTGTCTCATCATGACAGAAACAATACCTGGTTCATGAAACAATGCCTGCCCCCTAATAGGTACATAGTGAATATTAGTTGAACCCATGATTTATAGGAAGATACCTTCCAGTCCTGTATGTCATCTTTCATTGTGTCAATAAGTGTTCAGTGACTATAAGCCACTCTGATGATGATAAATCTTGTTTCCAGTCATTCCACAGTCTACAGAGCTCAGTGGTTCTGATGAACATTATTTTTCTGTCAGTCTAGGGGCCTGTTTTTAACAAGCCAGCCAGCTGTGGTGAATAGCTGTGCTCTTTGGAGTCAGGCGGATACATCTCAGTAGCTATAACTCCGTATAGGGCCATGAGACATTTTTCAGCTGTTTGGCATATACTTGCATAAAATTCCAAGAAGGGCACATGGATGCCATCTTTTACCCCATTGAGAATGGGTCTTTGTAGCCAGAGAAAGAACTGGTTCCCGTCCAATACAGCACTGGGAGATTTCCTCAGCTAAACATCAGGAACAGGGCTGTATTGTTCTACTCCCCCATGCGCCAGGGTTATCTTAACTCCTCAGTTCCCATATTCATTTGACCCCAATCAGTCTCAAAGGGACAGCAGCCAATCTCCATATTCTGGGCAGTCCAAGGTCAAATCAGTGACTGACTTCTTTAGCCCTCCTCTCAGTGTTGTTTACCAAATGAAACAATTGTATTCCCTACTGAGCTGCTCGAAGATCACTAGCAAGGCACTCTTTGGAGGAGGCAGAATTCAATTTGTATTTTAGCTATCAAAGTGACAACAAGAATCTGTATGGTTACCACCTGCATATGATCTCAGCAAGCAGGATGGGAATCTAGCTACATTATGAGTTTTGAGCCAACTGATGGTACAGAGGAAGAGCTTGTCTGTGAAAACAAACAAAATGAACTGAAGCAAAAGAACAAACAGACATGGGATTTATACAGGCAGTGACCAGAACACTCACTACATGGTGAGGGCCAAGGGGCAGATATAGATCCCCTATACTCTAGTGCATAGGAAAGGGATCACTTGTGAGTTAGTTAGTTAGTTAGTTAGTTAGTTAGTTAGTTAGTTAGTTAGTTTCTCCTTGCTGTGTCAAATATCTGACAAGAGGTAACCCAAGGTATTAAGGGACATAGTCCATCACGTAGGGAAAGAACTGAGTTATCTGGCAACATTGGTGCAGTTAAGTACCCCAGTCCATAGAATTATGCTGCCCACATTTAGGGTGGGCATTCCCATTCAAATTAACATAATCTAGATGATCCCTTACAGACATGCCTGGAGTCTTCTCTCTTTGGTGATTCTAGGTCATGTCAAGTTATAATCATCAACTATTATCAAATTGACTATATGTGGATTATCTCCCAAATCCATCTTCTCATGGGATTTCCACATCTCATCTACCTGGGAACTGTCTGGGACTGTATAGGTTCTACTGTTATTCCAATTGGTCCTTGCTAATGTATGAGGTGTAATGGAGCAAAGTGCCTTTTCTCTCAAGGTTGAAAGCTCACAGGGCAGGTATATTCCTGTCACCTTCCTGTTCTGTCTTCCTCTGTATCTACAAGACTGACACATGGTCCCTTGCTAAATACTTAGCTAAACCAATGCAGAAAATTTCAGATAGAAAGTTCAAGATAAGTAAAGGAAGAAAAAGCATTCTAGCAAATTTAAACCTTCATTGCTTTTTTGAACAAAGGCATAGCTAAGATGGGCATGGATGGAAGTGTATTGGCAGAGGTGCAATATTTTAAGAGGATGAAGGGCAAAGTACCTCTCTGGGAGGAAATCAAACAATGATGTTGATTAGTTTGTTATAGTTTTCAAAAGTAAGAAACTCTGGTTGCAGGAATCACCCTCTACTTCCATCTCATTTTATTATCTGTGCCAAACACACACATCTTCTGATTGCTGGGGTACTAGTATGGCTGTGGGCATTTGTGAGAAGGGCAATCGTATCAGGTACTTGTTCAGTTTCAATATGATATGTAGCCAAAAACTGTAGAAAATCTATGAAAGGCGGAGCCAGGTGGTGGTGGCACACGCCTTTAATCCCAGCACTTGGGAGGCAGAGGCAGGCGGATTTCTGAGTTCGAAGCCAGCCTGGTCTACAGAGTGAGTTCTAGGATAGCCAGGGCTACACAGAGAAACTCTGTCAAAGAGAAAGAAAGAAAGAAAGAAAAAAAGAAAGAAAGAAAGAAAGAAAGAAAGAAAGAAAGGAAGGAAGAAAGAAAGAAAGAAAAAGAGAAAATCTATGAAAGGCATATGTCAAACAGAATTATCAAAACTGTGATATTTACTTCATGTTTATCTGTTGGTCAGTTGTTTGAAATGTGCAATTTGTTGTGAACTCTTCCTGCATTCTAAATAAATCACCATTTACAAACTAATTTAAAATATTGATAGCAATTGCAAGGATTAATGATTTTTCTATCATTTTAGACACACATCTATCATGCCTTTTGCAAATTTACCCTCCCTGAGATTTTCTTGCCCTTCCCACTCTTTTCTCATTTTCTAACTTTGAGATTGCCATCAATGTTTCTTTTTGTATTCCACAGATGATAGAAAGCATACAGTATTTGTCTTTGTGTGCTTGGAACATTTTGCTTAACCCAATGATTTTCAATTTCATGCATTTTTTTTTATATGCCGCAATACTATCCTTGTTTTTGTGCATATACATTACTCATTTATCTGTTTATCTTATCATTGGCATGTAGCCTAGTACTGTGATAATCACTAGTGTGTTGCTATCCCTTTTATATGCTGACTTCCTTTCTTTTGTGTGTGTACCAGGGATTGGTGCATCTGGACCATGTGGGATTGATCTCAGCTTCGTGTGACTGATTTTGTATTCTGTTGTCTAATAAGGATTTTTAAGTTGTAGGCCTCAAGACTGTAAGCTCTCTTCCCCATGGATTGTGATGAGAGCTCTCTTTCAACAGTGGGCTTGGCCTTTACTTCTGCCCTTAGCATAGTTGTTTGTGCAACAAACAATTGGACACCACTTCTAAGACCTCAAAGTCTGATGACCCCATTGCCCACTTGGGAGAGCCCATGTTTGTTGTCAAGGACCTCTTATCTACTCTGGTTTCCATTTCCAGCTTCTGAGACTTGTCTTGACTTGAGTCAGGTGAGCAATATTGCATCTTGGATACTGAAGGTAAAGAGAAATTCAAGAATTGAGTTTAAGAGTAAGGCTGGGTTCTTCCATTCAAGGCTTCTTTACATTGTGATCCATGCAAGTTTATCTAGAAAACATGTTCCACACAAATATTTTTAAGTTTTATTCTTTAATCATTTAATCATGTGTATAAGTGCATGTGTATGTGGTGGGGTGGGGTGAGGGCTACATGGATGGTGAAATTCAGGTGCCTGCCGAGGCTCTCATGTTGGGTTAGATTTCCTAAATCTGGAGTTACATCTGATTGTGAACCACCTGACATAGTTTCTTTGAACTGAATTCAGGTTCTCAGCAAAAGTAACATATACTCTTAGCTGCTGAGGCATCCCTCCAGCCCTTACTTGTTTGTCTCAAAGAGTATGATACGGGAAATCATGAGGAAATTTCCAGTTTCTTTGGAAACTCAGTTGTCATGTGATATTTGCTGAAGCAGAGATGTGAGAGGATGTTTTGTTGAAACAGACACAGGAAAGAGGATGTTTTGCTGAAGCAGACACACGAGAGGGCATGTGATATTTAGACATAATATAAATATAAACCCACAGACAGAGTGACGAAGCTACTGCATTGGTTTGCCTTGCTCTGTTTCACTAGTTTTCACTGACAACACAATTGCATTCGTTCACCTTGTACCATGTTACTGATCTTCGTTTGTCATGATTTTTGTAGAGAGTAACTTTCCACATAACTTCTTGTGATATTCTCGCTGCTTCTTGCCACTTCCATGGACTTGTGCTGATCAGTGGGTCCTGACCAGTGGAGCCTCGCAGTTTCTTCTGGATCAAGCTGCTGCTACTGACTCACAGTTTGTGTTTTGCTAGTGGACTGCACTGCTGACAAGGAAGATACTCACCTCAAAGAACGATTTCTAAACAGGCCCACAACCCCTGTTTCCTATCAACTCTTGTTTAACCCTGTCTCTGGTAGGTGGTGGACTAGAAGAAAGGTTGAAATATTAAAAAAAATCTAAGCCTACAACAATGTTTTTTATGGGAAGCTGTGGTGCTGCCCATAGAGGCAGGATGATACTGGTATGTTCTTTAGTAGTGTTAATGTTCTGGCTGGCTTTGTCTGAGATGGATGTTAGCTTGAGTAAGGCCTCCCCAAATGATTGCACTGAGATTATGGCCAGCTTAAAGAAGATTTGCTAATGAGCCACAGCTTAGTACCGCATTTAGGTTTGTTTTGAAACCAATAAAATGGTACCATTTTAGATATGTGGTAAATTTAAAATCTTCAATTAACTGAGCAATTGAGTACCTATTATATACCAGATGCAAAAAAAGTATATATTTATTAGTCTTTTCTTTATTTGTATGAGACAATTGCTCAAAGTAATTAATGAGCTGGTGAGATAGGTCAGCTGTTAATAGCACTAGCTGCTCTTGCAGAAGGCCCAGGTTGAGTTTCTAGCACACACATGATAGCTTAAAACTTTTCATAACTCCAGTTATAGAGGATACAACACCCTATTCTGATTTCTATGACATCCAACGTGCATGTGATATATAGCATATATTCAGGTAAAACTCTCATACATAAAATCGAATAAAATAATTCAGACATTAAAAGGAAACAGAAATGCATGCAGATAAAATGAAATGGTCTAGCCAGGCCATGGTGGCCCATACTCCCAGCACTTGAGAGGCAGAGGCAGGCAGATTTTTTAGTTCTAGGCCAGCCTGCTCTACAGAGTGAGTTCCAGGACAACCAGGGCTATACAGAGAAACCCTGTCTTGAAACCCCCCCTCCAAAAAAAATGGTCTTTAGATGTTAGTCATTTTGATGTTGTATTATGGATGTTTTATGTATGGGCTAAGTCTTTTAATACATTTTCCCACTGAGTCTAGCCTTCACAATAGCCTGAAGTGGGTGCCATTGCTGTTCTTCAGATAAATCTGTTGGGGTACAGAGACGTTCCATAGAGTCACGTGGCTCAACAGGAGAGTTGAAATTTAAGCCCAGGCTTAATTGCAGATTCTGTTGATGCTGCCAATTGTTTTGTAATATGTCTGATGTATGCTGTCATAAGCCGGTTATTCTCACCACCCTCCCAGTATACCATTACCATAAAAGAACAATGAAAGATGTTCTTATATGATGTAAACTTTAAAAACATTGAATGGGCTTCTTTGATTATAAGTAGCTTATATCTGCCAAAAACTGGATCTTTAAAAATGTTTGCAGAGGAAGCATTTCAAAATACCAGAGGAAGCAAGACAGCAGTGACCCTAGATACAAGAGCAAGCAAGAAAGCAGTGGCCCTAGAAGCAGAGGAACAAATTAAGGTGAATTGGGTGTCTGCCAGCATGTTTCCTCAA
The DNA here is from genome assembly GCF_008632895.1 of Mastomys coucha. Classification (NCBI taxonomy): domain Eukaryota; kingdom Metazoa; phylum Chordata; class Mammalia; order Rodentia; family Muridae; genus Mastomys; species Mastomys coucha. Next base: position 64,783,938 of record NW_022196904.1, read on the forward strand.
GGTTGTTTGATAATGCGAGTCCCAGAGCAGAGAGATTAAAGATTGTAGCTTGGGCAAACAGGAGCCTAAGCTCATGTTAAGAAGTTCAGATTTGAAAAGCCCAAACCTCCAAGGGGAAAACCAGTATTGCAGAGGAGTGAACCAGGATTTTATCATGCATTAAAAAGTAGATAAGGGAACATCATCTAACCTATTCCCAGCCTGAATTATGAGCTTACAAGGTTAAATTGCCTTAATAACAAAACTGAACAAGTCTATCATTAGAAATCACATTATTTTCCACCTCTCTCATTAACTTGGTCTTTCTCAAACTGTTAGCCACCAGAAGAGTGATATATTAAGAGGGAAGTATTTCACAATGGAATGAGGATTATTGTAAGAATGCAAAATTGGCTTAATATTTGGAGATCAAAGGTACAATTAGTAAACCATGTAAAAATAGGGGAAAATCATGTGGTCATTTTGACAGGTGTATACAATATGTATAGAAGAATCCACATTCATTCATGATAAAACTGTTTAAAATTTTTATTTATATTATGTGTATGATGGGCACATGCACTGTCTAGTGCCCTCGTGTGTCCTAGGGTTTGAGATTACAGATGATTATGAGGTTCCATGGGGGCACTAAGAATAGAAATGGGTCCTCTGGAAGAGCAGGCAGTGCTCTTAACTACTAAGCCATCTCTTCATACCCCCATGAAGAAACTTTTAAGAAAACAGAATCACAAAAAAATATACTTAACATAATCAAGGTTATCTAAAGACCCACTGCTTCTCTCAGTCCTAATAATGAAATACTGGAATTTCTTTCCAAATATCTGAAATAAGAGTGAGATCCCTGCTAGCATCATTTTGGGCCATGGAAGGTAATGTTATATAGTCCAGACTGGTTTCAAACTCATAACCCTCTTGAGTCAGGCTCTCCAGTACTGGCCTTAAAGGTGTGTGCTGTCATACCTTGCTCACTTGTCATGTTTATCCAATTTTATACTTTGAAAATATTACCTAATGCACTAAGTAAAGCAAATAAATGAAATAAGGACTAAAAAGGAAGATATGAAACTGTTATTATTTTTATATTACATATGTGAATATATGCATAAATGGTGAGTAAAAATGCCCCAAAACAGTTAGTGAATGCATCAGACCAAATTTTGCTCCTGTGTCAGATACCTGAGAAAACCCATCTAAGGGAGGAAAGATTTATTTTGGCTCATGGTGTCAGAGGTGTCAGTTGGTGGTTGGCTGGCTCCACTGCTCTGGGCCAGAGGAAAAACAGAAACACAATGGTAGCAGGAACACATGGCAGAAGCTGCTCACTTCTTAGCAGTCAGGAGGCAGATATGCTGAGAAGGCTGGGCGTGCGGTGTATCTTTCAAAGGCATGCCTTCCTTCTACAGAGTCTCCCCTCTTCCATGAATGCAGCAAATTAGGAACTACAGGGTGAACCCATTTTTTATATCAGAATCAAGATCCAGGAACTTCTTAATGATTGGCTCCAGAAACAGAGAAAGCCTATTTGGGAGTTAGAAGTCAGCCATGGCTACATAGTGAATCTGAGATCAGCATGAATCATATGAGAATCTCCAAAACTAAACATGGGGCCAGGGAAGTAGCAAAGATGGTAGGTGGCTTTCCTACCATCGAGGAGGACCTGTGTTCAATCCACAACACTACAAACACTAGGTATGGTGCCTGCAATCTCAGCACTGAACCTTGGAATTAAGAATTCCAAGTTGAGGCTCTCCTTAACTAGACAGCTAATTTGAGGTTAGCCTGGAATACATGAGAATCTTAAAAAAATTAAATAAAGGGACCAATAATAGTGTAGAAGAGCAAACATCTAAGGAGTCCACTACCTAATTTCAAGTGACTGCAAAGCTTCAGGATTAGAGTGGTATTACTGTAACAACAAACACACCTAAAGAACAAAATAGACAGAACAGGAAGTACTAGAAGGTCAATAGCAAAAGTCAGGAAGCCTCCATGTGCTCACCTTCTTCAGAGCGGGGTCCACTGCATTGACTGCCACACCTGACTGCTCTCTCAATTGTGCAACCTGGAGAGTTGTCAAGTCACAGTGAGGACCATCGACTTGGGGTACAGCACACTCAGGAGTACTTCAACTGCTCTGACTCAGATTTCCCTTCGATGGGATGGCCTCTGGAGCAGAAAAAAGGAAGTCATCTGTTTGAGAATGTCCCAGGAGATGGAGTGATTCAGAGTGCACCACTGTGTGCATGGATGGAAGGCATATTAGCCAAATTGGTGGGATCCTGAGTATGGAGCAGGAAGAAACTGAAAGACTGAAAGCATGGTGAAAATGTGTACAAGGAGCAAGAGCAATGTCTGAAATTAGTAGTGATGCTATGTTGGAATGAGGAATTTTTTCCTCTGCAAGGAGGGATACTTAGAGGTCAGTCAAATTGCAAGGAATGGATGCCTGAGAAGCCACCTGCTGAGATGGCAGACAGCCACTTAATGACACCAGCTGCCAGGCCAGCTTCAGACCTCCCACTATCCTCCCTATCTCTTCTTGCTGTGTTTAAAATACACACACACAGACCCACATATGTGTGCATGTGTGCGCACACGCACACACCCACACACAGAGACAGACAGACAGACAGACAGACAGACAGACAGACAGACACAGAGACCAAGACAGACACAGACAGAGAGGCAGAGAGACAGAGACAGAGAAACAGATAGAGAGAGATAGAAAGAGAAACAGAAAGATGGATAGAGATACAGAGAGGAAAGGTTTTAGATTTTTACCACAATTACATATAAAACTCTGCTAGTTATAGCTTCAATGTTAACTTGACATAACCTAGAGTCATCTGACGGAGTCTGAATTGCGGAATTTCCTTAATCAGACTAGCCTGTGGGCATATTTTTTTTTCCTTTTTTGTTGCTAGTTGATGTAGGAAAGCCCAGTCCACTGGGGGTGTACCATCCTTGAGCAGGTAGTTCACATGATATAAGGAAGCAGGCAGAGCATGATCTAGAGAGAGCAAGCCAGTAAGGAATGTTCCTCTATGGATTCTGTGTCGGTCTCCTGCCTTGAATTCCTGAGTTCTCTTCTCTTGACAATGGACCGAAACAGGAAGCAAACCTTCTCCACTCTAAATTGTTTTTGGCTATGGTGTTCATCACAACAACAGACACCAGCTAGACTAAATGGGTCAGTTGTAACATTGTAGAATGCCTTCCTCATTCTTAGCATATGGCCTGAAAAATCTTTGAGGTGTCCAGAATGATAAAAGCCATAGTGGGAGGGAAAGGAAAAGCTGTAATGGAGGTGAATATATTAAGGTACGTTACACAATTATGGAAAATTCATAATTGAATTCATTTTATTTAATTATTTGCAATTAATATATTTTACCAAAATACACTTTGAAAATGTCTTTTATACTAAGGAAATGACTGGTGACTTTAATTGTTTTTGTAGCTTCAAAGGGGGAACTAGTCACAAAATAGCTCAAGACACCATTGGGTGGTTAGGACATTCAGCTCCACACCTCCAGCTTCTAGGGAGGAGGGAGCAGAGCAGAGCCCAAAGTTGGGTTATTCATCAATGACCAATGATGATGCCTTCATTACTGTAATGCCTACAAAATGGAACCTCCCTAATAACTCAAAAGGACTGTGTCCTGGGAGCTTCCAGATAGATGGATGTGTGAAATTTGAAGAAGGACACCTGGCTTGAGAAAGCACAGAAGCTTCGCCATTCCTCACATTCTTTATTCCCTGCAGTCCTCCCATCTGGATTTTCATTAAATCCATTGTAATGTCATTTTTAAAACAATTAAGTGGCAACAGGTAAAGTGTTCCCTTGAGTTCTGTGAGCCACTTTATCAAATTATACAAGACCAAAGATGGTGTCTTGGTTAGGTTTTTATTGCTGTGATAAAACTCCATGACCAGAACCAAATTGGGGAGTAAAACTTACAGTTTATAATCTGTCATGGATAGAGGTAAGGGTGAGCACTCCAGGCAGGAGCCTAGAGACTGGAATTAAATGGAGGTTGTAGAGGAATTCTGCTTCATGGCTTGCTTCTTCTGGCGTGCTCAGTTTGCTTTCTTATACACCTCGGTATCACCAGGTGTGATATACCAGGTATACTGAGGAATGGCACCACCACAGTCAATGGGTCCTTTCACACCAATCAATAAACAAAATGTACCACAGGCTTGACTACAGGCCAGTGTTACCGGGATGTTTTCTCAAATAAGGCTCCCTTTTCTCAGATGACTCCAGTTGTAGTCAAGTTGACAAATCTACAACAGTAGCAGCAGCAGCAACTGCAACACAGATAGAGACATAAGAATCCCTGGCTTATGGTTGGCTGGTCATGAACAGAAATATGTTGTGGGTGTATCTTAAGTAGAGCTAACTGAGAACTTTTCCTATGGAGTTTGAAGCTATCTCCAGGTAGACAGTGTCAACAGTGAACTGAATTAGATGACACAATATGGCATCTGCTGTAGAACTAGATTCTCTCTCTCTCTCTCTCTCTCTCTCTCTCTCTCTCTCTCTCTCTCTCTTTCTCTCTCTCTCTCTGTGGGAAAGGGAGGAGACCCAAATGCATTCATAATAGAATTGATAGTTAGCATATAAGCATGGGGAGATCTCTTTGATGAACATTTTTTCCCACTGAAATCATTCTGTGTGACTTGATGTTGCTTAACTTCTTCTTTGCTGTATTCTTCTTATTCATGGTGTCCAAACTCTTGTGGATGTGAACAGAGATCCCTGCACACCATACTGAGCACAACCCTGAACACAAGGCACTGAACAGTGCTTGAACTTCTTCAGATTGCCTCCAAGACAACTTATCTAGTGGCCACAGAAAGGTGACAAAAGTCATTCGTCAAGACCTCTGGTGAGCCACATTGATGTGTTCCTATTCTTCAGGAATTGTACAGATTTATTTAATCCTGCCAAGTTGTCAGTTAGACCCAAAACCCTTTTTGAAACCCGAGGGAAAATGTCGCAGTTCCAAATTGATTAAAATATCTTCACTTTGAAACAAGCTTAGAATCTGAAAAAAAAAAGAAAGGACAATGAAATTCATCAATATGGATTCATCCCTGCTCATCATGAAAGCTCAGTTAAATTTAAAAAGTACAGAATTGATTTGATTTTTGAGGATTGCCCTAAGAGGAGTGAAAGAATTTATTTCCCTCCCTTTGTGAACTGAGATATTGCATATTCATGTTGGTAAGTCAGTATTCAGTTACATTACATTCAATCTTGATTAACTTGGCTATTTTGATCATTATTGGATTTCAGGCAAAGCACCTAACAGAGATGACTGAATATGTGACTTAGGGAGTTTAATAAGTAAATTTCTCCTTCTTGTTTCCCTTCTCAGCTAGTCCATCAGTAGCTATAATTGATATCTCTGTCATCTCGGGCACAGTCATTTCATGTCTTAGTCCCTGAAAAATTGAATTGATTGTATACTTTACTTATGTTTTATGGCGTGGATGTAAATCCCCCCATAGGCTCATGTGGTTGAACGCTTGGTCCTCAGCTGGTAACACTGTTTTGGAAGATTGGGAAATCTTCAATAGGTAGAGCCTTGCTGAAAGAAGGCTATCAGTGGCAGACCTTTTATAGCAGGTTTATAGCCTACCTTCCCTCTCCATCCTGATGTTGTTTTTCTAACTTGAATTTGCACAGGTCTTGTACATACTGCCACAACCACTGTGAGTTCATATGTGTCTGGAAAATGCCATTTCCTTGTAACCATCCATTGCCCTTTACAGTCTATCCAATCCCTTCTTAAACTGTGAGATAAAGTAAACTCCTCCCTTAGGTTGCATATTGCCAGTTATTGGATTACAGCAAATAAAAAAGTAACTATGAATGAGTCAAGCACTCCTGTGTTTTAGTTTGATTACTGTTGCTGTGATAAGATCTAATAAGAAAGTAACCCAGAGAAGAAAGGGGCTACTTTGGCTTATAATTCCAGATTACAGTTCACCATTGAGGGGAAGTCAAGGCCACATCACATATCAAGAGCAAAGAAAGAATAAGAGCATGGATGTTTGTTTGCTTGCTCACTATCATATAGTTCTCTTCTGTCTGATATAATTCAGGACATTCTGCCTAGGGAAAGGTACCACCCACTATGGCTAGGCTTTTCCCCATCAATGAACAATCAAGGCCATCTCCTACAGACATGCCCACAGGCCAAGCTGACCTAGACAATTCCTTAGTAAGATTCTTTTCCCAGGTGAGTCTACATTGTGTCACGTTGACAGTTAAAACTAACCAACACACCATGGGAGAAAACATTTTATGATATACTTATCATTTACTGTTAACCAACGAGCTTAGAGCATACCATGAACATGGTTCCCATGGCATAAATTAGGATCCTTTTCCTCGGAGGCCATATTACCTTCCTCTGTTTTGAAAATGCAGCTGCCTTGAGAATGTACTTCCTTATTTAAGAAATCACAATTCATAAAAGTGGCAGAGACTAGACAAAGAGCACCTTTGATGCCGCATGGACATTGGGACCTTGAGAAAGTTTGTGCTGTCCCTTCACAGACTTAGCTGCAGCTCTCACTCCTTGTATAATGTCAAATAAAGAAGATCCATCTTGATATTAGCATCATTGAATCATTTAAAACTCACAGTGTCACGCGGAATGCAGTATTTCTGTTGAGTTATGAGTCAAGTATTAGAGACATCCATTCTAGCATTGTTATTGACATCCTCTTTCACTCAAAGACACTCCCTGGAGTTAATGCCAGTTTAAATGTACCTTTTTCAAAGGTTAACCCTGGAATCTTTGGGTTCAGAGAAAAGTGTTCTTTCTGTTGCTCAGAAGCTGAGTGACAGGATTGTTAAAAGTGACCAGAGCTTAAAGTGTTTCTTGTGACATCCTTCATCTTTGTCCTTTGAATTTGGTGGTTTTGGAGAAATAACCTGAAGTCCTTTAGAATAGGTGTGAAGGAAGGCAGACCATAAACAAGGAAGCCATGTTGGTGGAGAATACCTTACTCTGGTCAGAAATAAGCAAATAAATCAAGTCATAAGAACAGCTTCACATTCTTCCATTTCCTTGTGGGCTGAGCAATGAGTTCTGTAAATATTTGGGGCCGGTCATGGGGGTTAATGTCCCTCTATCTAGCAGGTGCATTATTGTGTCATAAAATCGAAGCCTACTGGCTGTGTGAGAGATGGCTTGCCATGGCTGAAAGACATCAGTTCTAGAGTCAGACCAGCCTGAGTTTGGCTCTTGATAGCTAATTTGTAGACCTCAGATAAGTCATTTAAAATCTCTGAATTTTCATAATTCTTTCTGTAAAATGGGGAGACCTTAGCCCACCTTAGGCATATTGGGGATATTGTAAGACCCATTGCCTGTGTTTAGAGGACCTGTCTCATTGCAGGCTTCATTCTTAGGTAGTGACTGTTTTGGTGAGCTTCCAATCTCAATCTGCTCATTCTTGCTTTCTGGAACAACCTCCAGAGGGTGTCAGCTCTTCATCTTCAGGGTAATTCACTGGTAGAGCATAAAGCTCACTACATCATTGTTTCCTCTGTATTGGACACTATGCTATGGGTTCCTCTGCATTTTTCATGCTCCTAACAGGTAGTGACCTCCTTGAATATGTGAGCTTACCTTGTTTACATTTTATCCCTAGTGCCTAAGTATATTGGTTTAGTACTTGAAAGTATATGTGAAAACAAAGAATGAGATGGATGGCAACAAAGGACAACTTTCTTAAGATAGGTAAGAGCTGGTAGCCAATAAAGGCATTGATTGTTTCTTCCTGTTATGCATATTTCTACCTAGGCTATCCCTGGGCAGCTCTGAGCTACATGGCTACACAGGGACCACAATCTCTTCTAGTATCATTTCCCCTTTCTTTCAGCATTACCACTGCCTTCTTAATGAATGGTGACTCTCCTCCACAGCAGTCTGGAAGAATGGTCTCCGGCAGAGATTTGTTCACTGACGTAAGATTCAAGGGCCCATGGTTACTTAACATTAGTGTTTACATCTCAGAGGAGACAACTTAGTCAGATGGCATAGATAGGTGCAAAGAAGACTGGTAAATGTAATCTAGTATCTTTCCAAGAGCGCCTGATTCATCTCCTGATCTTTACTTTAGAAAGCTCTATCTCAGACTCCCTTGCTCCTTGGCTGTCTAGTGTGATAGCATGGTAGCATTGCAGGAGAGAATCAGGTGGGAGGGACATGAAGTTGTTCCCTTCTCTGCTTTAGCTGTGTTTTATCTACGTCTTTTTCTCCATTGTCCTGGCTCGCCTACGTCATACCCACACAGGGTTTGGTTTGCTATGATAACATTCTCTCCTTTTATCCGTCTTCCTAGGATGGAGTACTTGTCTGGTGTGAGTGGTCTCTGGATCACCTCATTTCAAGTTTGCCTATTCAGGGAGTCAATCCCCTCTGAAACCAATTCCCTGTGTTAATGTCCTTGCTTCGAAATGCTCAACATGTGTTAGATGACTCAGTAGGTAAAGTTGCTTATGGTCAAGCCAGACAATCTCTGTTCAATTCCCAGGACATACATAATGGAAGAAGAGAACTAACTCCCATAAATTGTATTCTGACTTCCACTTGAACTCCATTGTGCTGGCTAGTTTTTTACATGAGCTGGAGTTTTTTGGAAGAGGGAATCTCAATTCAGAAAAGGCCCTCACTAGAATGGCCTGTGATGTGTTTTCTTCATTGATGATTTATGTGGGAAGGTGGTCACTGTGGGCAGTGCTACCTATGGTGGTCCCAAGTAATATAAGAAAGGAGGCTACCCCTCAATGGTCTCTGTATCAGTTCCAGCATTGAGTTTCTGGCCTGACTTCCGTGGATGATAGATGATAACAGATGAAATAACCCTTTTCCTCCCCAAGTTGTTGTTGGTCATGGTGTTTTATCACAGTAATAGGAATTTTAACTAAGACAAATGTAGTACATATACTCACACAAAATGTTTTTAAAGTAGCTTAAAAAAAGGAGAAAGAAATACCCAATATTGTTTGTATTTTTCTCATTAGATCTTATTAGACACAACATAAATGAATGTTTGTTTAAAAATTAGTTTTCTTGTGTGTGTGTGTGTGTGTGTGTGTGTGTGTGTGTGTGTGCGCGCGCACGCTCGCGCACACACCAATCACTATGTCTGTATGTTCCCACATTAGGAATAATCTACCTCATTTTTCAGTCTCTCACTGGATCCTGGGGCTCACCAATTCAGCTAGGGTGGCCCCAGGGATTCTCTAGTTTCTGCCTCCCATTTTCTGGGATTCTCAGGGTGCACCACTACACCCAGCATTTTTTGCAAGCACTGGCCACGGAACTCCGGTCCTCATTCTTGAGCAGCAAATGATTTGCTGACTGAGCCAGTTTACCTAGCACTTTAAATGGGTTTTCATGTATAACTTAGTCATTCCCACAGCCGGCCCTTCTGAACACCAAATGGTCATGTGTCCCTTTTCCACACACAGAACATAATCCTTGTGCCTTGGGTAAAACCCAAAATACCAAACCATTCTGACCTAGAAGTCAAGTGAAGTGCTTATCTGCCAGGCTTGTCGACATGTGTTAGATGGCAGGAAGACCTCTTCCTATCAGGAACCTATTAAAAAGTCTGCTTATGTGAATATACTCCAAATACAGTGCATACACAATAGTGAAGCAGGTACAGCAGGGTAGGACAGGAAACACTCATACAGACAAGGAGAGATTGGGAAACCCAGAGCTATCACTGGCCAGAGTTAAGAAATCTTGAAGGCTGACATTTTGAAGATTCTCTACCCTGGAAGAGGAGTGAGCAGGCCTTCAAACCTATTCAAAAGCAGTTCGTATCTAGCCATTCTCTGATGCTGCCACCCAGATTCAAGAAATACTGTACCAGTGCCAGGATGTATGAGAAGCAAAGACAAGCACAGGATTGGTTGTGTTGGATATGACTTAGGAGAATTGTCTCGGTGAGAACAAAAGGAACTTCTCATCTTAGTGTGGGCCAGACATCTGTGCAGTGGGCTGGAAATGGATGATTAGGCAGGACAAGCCTCAAACCGCAGCACAGCTCGAAGAACAGCTTGTCTAGGCAGATGGGGAGTCCTCCACCTTGGGGCAGGGGTGGACAGGTGCAAGTAGCCCTGCTGTGCTCTGTCACTGCACATGGTAGTCACAGAGCAAATATGGCAGATGAAAGGGAGAGTCATCTGGAGCTTGCCATAATGCAGACTTCTAGTACCAGGTTTTGGTCAAGATCAGAGAGACTATCAACAAAGGACAGAAGTGGATGGGAAAGGCAAGCGGCTTTGTTCATTTATCAGATACTCTTCAGCAATTCTGTCCTAGCTTTCACCTGGAATAGGCTATGTAGCTACTTGCAAGGGTTTTTTTCCCCTTAATTCTGTTTTGTTTGTTTGTTTGGTTGGTTGGTTGGTTTTTTTGTTTGTTTGTTTGTTTGTTTTTTCGAGACAGGGTTTCTCTGTCTCGCCTTGGCTGTCCTGGAACTCACTCTGTAGACCAGACTGGCCTCGAACTCAGAAATCCGCCTGCCTCTGCCTCCCAAGTGCTGGGATTAAAGGTGTGTGCCACCACTGCCCAGCTAATTCTGTTTTATCCAAATGTTTAGGTTAGCATTAAGTGAAAATAAAGCTAATGAAAAGTTGTCCAATCCAGTAAAAGAAGCTCAGCTTAGATATAAGCTACAGAACCATTGCATTCCCAATGAAATTCTTTGAATACCAATACAGTTGGCCTGCCTTGTTTTATGAGTTTTGCTACAATGTCATGCCACTTATTAAAAAGGAAATATTCATCTATGCATAAAAATGCAATAATGATACTATTGGCTAATGCTTTGTATTTTAAAAAGCATTTTGCATACACTAGCTGGTTTAGTTCTCATAACACACAGAGAACAGCTAAGAAAGGTTATGCACTCTTCAAAGTCCTGCAATAAGGTCATGAAGCCACCGAATCTGTCCTGATGTCCTGGTCAGCACTCACAGAGCCCCTTCCATATGCAGCAACACTATTCTGCACAGATCAGTCTACTTTGCCAAGAGATTAGATCTACATAAAGCCCTTGGTTTCTTATATAAGATCCTGGTAGCCAGATGAATGCCAGACATCAAAAGCATACAAATGGATAGTCAACAACTTAAGTATTGTTATGGTGAGGGGACAGAGACACAGTTAGCTTCACACCTCCATTCTCAGTAGTCTCATGAGTTCTCCTAGATTTTTAAGAGTCAGGATTCAGATCAAACTAGAATTCGTGGCTCAGACAATACAAAGAATTTCAGGACTAGTGTGCTGGTTAATTTTTATCATCAGCTTTATGCCACTAGGGCCCCATGGCAAGAGGGAAGTTAAATCTCTTTATGGCCTAGATCAGAGTGGCCTGTGATCAAGTTTGGGGAGCACTGTCTTCGTTGGGATTTGATGTAGGAGGGCCCAGCCCACTGTGGGTGATATCATCTATTAGGAAGATAGTCAAGAGCTTTACAAGAAATCTAAGGGCACATCAGCCTGCAAGAGAATCAGAGGGAAGTGATACAGTAAACCTTTCTCCATGGTTTCTGTATCAATTCTTGTTATGATTTCCTCAATGATGACTACTGTGACCTGGAAGTGTCAGTCAAAAACCAAACCAAACCCAACCAAACCAAACCAAACCAAACCAAAAATGCTTTCCTTCCTCTGTTTGCTTTTGGTTAGAGTGTTTTATCCCAGCCATAGAAAAGAAACTAGAACCACTAGATAGTTTATGAAGAAGCAGAGTTGGAGATTTTTTTAAAATGTATCTTAATATAGGCACAGCACACATCTGAGCACATCGGTGTTTTCCAAGAAAGTTACAAGAAGTAAATCATATTTAAGAATGGGTATGGCTTCCTCAAAGGGGAGTCACAATTCCTTGTCTTAGCATTAACCTCATATATATTTGGTGGCTTCCAAATTCCATATTGGATGGTTACTAAAAGCACCCCCACTTCCTCTTCTCATAACTGAGACAAGTAAAGCGGCTCCAGAAGTGCCTTGGATGGAATTATAACCTAATAGGGCAAAACTGGAAGCCATTAAGGTTGCACAATCCTTTCTCTGTAATTAGAGCTTCTGTGAGATTTCTACAAAACTGCAGGCCTGCCTCTGTGAGAGAAGGGCCTTGTACAACTGTGATTGTGCAGGGATTCCTGCTTCTCTGATATCTCAAGTCTTTAGCTGCATTCCTGTGTGTGGAGTTGCAGATCTTCTCTGCCTTTCTCCTGTCTCATGTGTAAGATACAGTGCCCCCAGTGCGCTCGGAGATGGTCCTCCATACTTGTGATGGTTAGTTTTTACTGTCTCCTCAAACTGTGAGTCAAAATAAATCCTGACTTCTTCGGGTTGGTTTTTGTTTTGTGTATACATGTATGTGGTAACAGGAATGAGAAACCAATGTAAGTAGCATAATAATGGATGCTGACATTTATTATAAATGGGATAAATGTGAAAGAGTATGAAAGTCAGCATTAATGCAAATAGCACAAAGATCACTTAGCAAATGGTCGCTGAACAGTACTGCTTTTATGAACCAAGATCTGGGTTGGAAGTTGTGCCACTTCTGATGCTTAATCCTGCCCCTCTAACATGCAGTGGTCCTAACTAATAACAGTTGTTCACTGTGGGGAGCACAGTGATCAGTGTTTCACAAATCCTCTCCATATAAATGCCTCAAGAAAATACTTAATTGGGATGACTGAGACTCTCTGATGAAGTCATTTTCTCTTGGTCACAGGATAGCACACAGCACAGGCAAGATTTTAATAAAGCTCTTGTGGACCTTGAAGTGCTACATCAACTTAGCTTTACAAATGAAAGTCCAAATGAAGGTCCAAAGTGCTGAGGAATTGCCAGTTGGTGTGGCACCAGGTTGCTCAGAATCAGAGGCTGTGGATCAGCTTTCACACTTCTGGAGATCAGTGGCCATGATGCCCACTGTCACTGAAGTGTGTCCTCAATCCTCTGCTATTCCTCACCTAACACATTTTATTTAATGTCTCCAAAGCAATGGGCAATCTGTGGCCCAATTACATATATACTTAACCCCTATGTCTCCAACTTTGTGGGGAGAAGCTTGAATGAACCAAAGGTGGTCATCCATTCATATTTCCCCCCAGAGGCTTAGGACAATGGCTATATGCATAGTTATTTGCCACCACCAGTCTTCTAGCTTACCTTGGTGTCTGATGATAACAGAAGAGAAGTGCAGAGAACAAAGTGGTTTTCTCTGGCTGAGCTAAAAGGCTGTTGTGGAACAGAGACTCATGACCCAGAGCATGGCCACAAGTCGCCTTTCACCTCCACAGCTCACCATTTTGCTACATGTTAAACATAAAAATATTAATATCTGTGTTAATATTAACATGAAATGGGACAAATGATTGTATCCCCTTTTAGTGACTAAGCTACACTCCGAGGAAGTGTTGAACTAATGTCTGGATTGGGGATAAGCCCTTCCATGCGTTGGCCCCTGCCAGAAAATTCTCGGAATGAATTTTCACTTTATAACTGATGTCCTATTTAAAAAGAGGGATTTCACATGGAAAAAGGCATGCACAGAGGGGCTAGAATGTGAAGACGTGGGAGAAGTGGACCCTGTGGCTGTAGCAATGCTTCTGTATGCCAAGGAGCTCCTAGAACAAATGGCAAATGCCAGAAGCTAGAAGAGACAAGGGAGGCTCTAGAGCCATCAGAAAGAACATGGCTCTGTCAGCTGCTTCTCTCAGACTTCTAGCCTACAGAATTGAGACAACAAACTTCAGCCATTTGAAACCTCTAATTGGGAGTCTTTTGTCATGGCAGCCACAAGAACCTACTAGGATCACTAATCATGGTGTCCACAGGGTCTTAGGCTCTGTACCAGGCTGGAGAAAGAATAAGATATGGAATGTACAATCCAACATTAGTGATGCCCAGTCAATTGGATGAATTGATGTTCATGATTGTGGTAGATTCTGTGAGGAAGAAGAAGATTCTCAGCAAGGAGAACTTGAGGTTTGCCCTCACCTGGGCATTGAGAAAGTCTTCCATGGAAAGAGATACTGAAACCATGAAGGTCTCTGGAGTTGGAGATGAGATGTGATGGTAAGCGTGCACATGATAGGGAGAGAAAATTGCTTATAAAGTCATATATGGATGGATTAACAAAGGTGGGCTGGGTAGAAGTAGAGGGGAGAGCTAGGGAAGTGATTTTGTTAATAATTGTCAGTGTTCAGCATGAAGATTCAAATGGCATGTCCTCTGTGTCATTCTAACCACCCATCAGACCTGAGCAACAGCCCTAAGGATGTTCTGCTCTGAAGAAGCAGTCCTGGTGAGAAGACACCATGATGACAATGTGTTCTACTCAGCAGCTTTGCATTTGGCCCCTGAAAGCCTTCAATACCCACCTCATCTAAGCCTCAGTTAGCCAGGTGCCAGCTGGGAAGATTAATGCTTGCCTGGGGCTCAGCTGCCATCTACTCAGACTCAAGGGTCTTGGAAAGGTCTCCTTTGTTACAGTCAAATGGTCTGTAACTTCAGTTCCTGGCTGTAAATGTCTCCTTTCAATTTCTTAGATTTGGGGACTTTGAGCTATGCTTCAGTAAAGAAATATCTTGTGACAATGGAAGAGGAAGTGATTGATTGTCCCAATCGCCTAAGACACAAAGCTAGGGAGCACTGAGGCTACTTGACTGGGTCCAGGATTGGACTTGCCCCAGGGCACATATTCCAGCTCCGTCAGTCTCACACTAACCTTCAGCTCAGATTTTTTTTCCTGTTAATAGGTCTGCCTCAAACTAAAGCTTTCATGAGAATAAAAACAAAACAAACCACAAAATACCTGGAACTTCATAAGCACTCAGTTGCTACTCAATATCATTATCACTATCGTTCCTCCGATTAATTAAAATCTGCAACAATATGGACAGACTTTCAGACTTTCAGGAGCCTAAGTACATTCACACGTTCTTTGTAATCAAGTCTAAGCATGGGTAAGTGATTAGTGGCTGTGATGTTAATTAACTCTCCACAGTAAAAGGGCCAGGGAGAGCCCTGCACTTAAACAGCTGACAGCGATGGAACTGTTCTGTTCTGCAAAGGCCCTCAATGGGGGCCCTCGGCTTTCCACTCTGAGCAAACAGAAGTTAGCGAGCAAGATCACCACTCCCCTCCTTTTTAATTAGAAAGCACTAAGAAGATGAAAATGCATAATAAGGCTCTGCAGTAGTTAAGTGTAATTCAAGTAATGGGTGCCTGGGGACCCTCTCCATCACTGCGCCTGCACACAGAGCAGTCAGGAGTTGGCTTGTCAGAGCATGGTGCTGCACCTGAGCTTGCTACACTGTCAGCTCTGTGGAATGCTAGATGTAGGACGTTTCCAGGGCACTTGACCTTTCTTGATCCCCAGTTTCCTCACTTATACTGTAATGATAGTGAATGAACACCTTGGTGTCATTGGGAGAACAAAATATAGTAATCTGACTAACACCGATACCAATTACATTTAGAACTTGGAGCAGGCATGTGGTAGGGACACTTCATAGCATCATATGGGGGGAATCGAGCATCCAGGAAACAGAGATCATTATGGCAAATGAGGTAAACCAGACACACAAAGGCAGAGACTACCTGCCTTCTCTCAGAAGCAGGAGCAGCACCATTGGAATAGGTAGGCAGGTAAATAGGAAGAAGATACGAAGTCAGAGGGGTAGGGGGATGGGGTGGATTTGGGGGGGTAGGGTGGGAGAATGGGGGTGAGTGTGATCAAAGTACATTGAAAATTTCAAAGACAATTAAGACATCTTATTTAATTAGGATATAATTACTTTATTTCCCTTCCCCACTCTTTCCTCTAGCCCCTATACTTCCCTGCTCCCTTTAAAATATGGCTTTTTTCTTTAGTGATTACTGCTGTGTATGTATGTGTATGTGTGTCTATGTTGTGTGTATATGCAAATAAATACAGTCTGGTGTATTTACGTTTAGTGTTTCCTCTTTGCATGTTTTTAGGGCTAACTGCTTGGCATTAGATTCCCAGTTAGGGGGTTCATCACTGGAAAATACTATTTCTCCTTGAAGTAGTCATTATCTGCAGCTCTTCCTCTATGGGTGGGGCCTGGTCAGATTTCCTTATTCCCTTTGAATGACAATCTTACCCCAGTCAGAAGGACAGAGAGAACAAGGAACAATAAATGCTAGAAGGGACACTGGCACAGGAGTTCTCATTCTCTTTTGGTGTGAATGCAAACTGGAGTACAGTGACTACAGAAATCAGTGTGGAGAATTCTTAAAAAGCTAAAAATAAATCTACCATGCTACACAACTGTAGCATTCCTTGTCACAGGCCCAAAGGACCCAGCATCCTATTCCATAGATATTTGTCAGTAGCGTTCATTGCTGCTCTATTCGCAATAGCCAGAAAATAGAAACAAAATCTAAATGTCCTTCAGTTGATGAGTGGATGATGAACAAGTGGTGCATATACCCCGTGCAACACTCCTCACCTGCAGGGAAACATGTTACAGGGTCCTGCCTGAGACAAATTACTGAAGGTGACTAATGACTCTTGGGTGAAGGAGAATTAGCCTCTACTCTACGAGGGCATGGGCCCCTGTATTGGTTGTCTAATTCAGAATTATCTGTATTGAAAACATACACACATACCGCCAAGAGAAGTCAGCTCATCAGGTTGTATTTATATACATCTGTACACGCACATATACATGTATGTAACAATAATCTAAGAAAGAGAGGCTGTCAACTTGAAAGCGTAGGTGAGGGGAGAACATGGGGGAGAGTTTGAGGGAGGGTACCTGGGAGGGGCTGAAGGAA
This sequence comes from Mastomys coucha, assembly GCF_008632895.1. NCBI lineage: Eukaryota > Metazoa > Chordata > Mammalia > Rodentia > Muridae > Mastomys > Mastomys coucha. Next base: position 64,800,812 of record NW_022196904.1, read on the forward strand.
GGAAAAGGAGGGAGGAAAGTGGTATAATTCTGTTTTGATTAAAAAGCATGTTGAAAACAGAAACCTGAAATCATGGAATTTGCAGGAGAAGAGGAGAGGGTACTAGAAAATACAACACTGAATGTGGCAACTCACACCCAGAAAGCTCATCAGCAGTCCCTCACACACCAATTCAAATGTGAATAAACAACCCAGAGAAATCATACAAGCCAGGAAAATATAAAGGAGCGGCGGCTAGAGGAGCTCTAGATAGCAGAAGAGCAGGCTGGAAAATATATTTATAATGATATGAAGAGGAAAATGGGAAACTCAGCTCCAGCTTTAGTTCAGATGGAGGAAAGAAGAACAATACAGAAGAGAGAGGAAAGAGATAATTTAACACAAAGGGTATCTGAAGTAGCCATAGGAAATCACTTTACTTTATATTTACCTAAAACTACAAATAATACATATAAGAGTATATGTACACATATATATGATGTATAGTTTTAAAAATATTTTTAAGAGATTCTTTTTTTAGAGTTTTGGGGTTCTAGAAAACTCAACAGCAAATGTTAAGTGGTTGAGACAAAATAACATTGCAAGATATAGTTGAGAGGCTGTGACCTCGCACTGGGCAGGTTCAGTGCGGATCTTTGCTGTTGGTGTGTCTCCTTCAGCATGTCATAGGCTTCTATCTGTGAAATGGGTATCTATCATTTCAACCATCATCTTGTCCGCAGCAGCTAAAAGTGCTAGTTACTGGTGAGCTGATTTTGCCGAGTCAGCAACTAATTTGTTTCTGAAATTAACTCTGGGTTAAAACCCAACATCTTATTCAAGTATTCGATCGGGTTAAAAGGAGAAACCTCCCACTTTGTGGTTTGGGGTGAGATACTAGAGATACCCAAGTTAGTGGCCAGTCAATATAAAAATTGGGAGGAGGACACTGAATGTGGTAGGGAGGCCAGTGTCTGAGCCTTCATTATTTTTGGTCATTACCTAGTTAATATTTCTCACCTCAGGCATCTTTGGATGCTAGCATACACATAGTACCTTCCTTTGTTTCTTTAAATTTTTCTCTTGCTTTATAGCAGCTAAGTCCTCACTGTTCTTTAACTCAGTGAAAACAGTCAGAAAGGTGAATAAAAAAGAATTTAAAAGTTCCCCTTCCTCCCCAACACGCGCACGCATGCGCACATGCACACACACACACAAACACACACACATACATACACACACACACTAAGCTTTGAGGACAATGGAGGTGGTTCTTAGCTACTGTGAAGTGGAAAGCCTTGGCATGGTGAGGGTGTGTACAATGGATTGGAACTTGTGCTGTGCTTTTGAGTTTTGGGTTCCTGGAAGGGTCAACACCTTGAGGATTTTTGTCAGACCAGGCTTTGCTTAAAAGATTAGCTCACCCCAGGAGACTTGTGGGGAACTTAGAGCTTTCAAATGAGAAAACAGGTAAGAACTCAGGGATAAGTCAGGGATAAGACAGTGTCCAAAACAGAAACCTCTACTGCTTCTGATAGTGCCTAGCCTCTGCCTTTCTCTCATTTGTCGTCCATTTTAAAGCCAGCTTTATAAAGGCTTCCTAAGGGATCCCCCTAGCCCTTGTGTACCAAAGCAGGAAGGGGTGGGCTGGACCCTTTTGACAGTAGAAAGCTGGTTTCTGTGTCGTTCAGGGATGTCTGCACTTTGTATTTTGAACTACTCCTGAGTATCACTCTTCTTCTCTAATGTGAGGCTGGGGTATTGGATGAGACCAACAACTCCAGTGACACTTGACTTCAGGGAAATGTCTTCTATGTTGCCCTTATTCTGCATAGACTCAGGGACTTGAAATGAACAGCAGAGTAGAGTCACTTTGTGGCTACATCTCAGGCCAGATTACACGAGGCAGTGTAATAGTGAGAGCCAACTCTTGTCATCAGGAAGTTTACAACAAAGCTATTATAAATGGAAGTAAACACAGTTAAACAAATTATATTCGAAAGTTCCCCAGATTCATCAGTTTTGCTGACCTTATTGCATTTTTACTTTATCTCTTGATATTACTCATGTCTGTTCTAACTATAGGGTGAAACTGACGTGCCATGCTACACTGCATTCTGCATATCTCCTTATGAAATTGACCAGGGTTGGACTTTTGGAATACTAGAAATAGTCATGAGGTATAAAACAGGACTCCATACCCCTGGCCCCAAGAACCAGAGGATCCAGCATAGGTTGTAGTTTGGAAGGTTTGAAGTGAGTCTAGAGCAGAAGCCTGGGCTGAGAACTATTGCTCACATGTTGTTGTTGGGCTTCAGAGCACAGGATTCTACTGATCACCATATGAAGGGCTAGAGTAGGACTCACCATGTGGATTGAGCTGTGTCTCCTTTTCATGCTTACATATTGAAGCTCCTGATGGGATGGTGTTTGAAAATGAGATCTCTGGGAATAAGATAAGCCCACTTTTATTGCTGGCAAGAGACCGAGAAAGGTTAGCTTTGTGAAGCAAAGAAGTTTATTTTGTTCAGTGCTTTGGGTCCTAGAAAACCAAATGGCATGGCTTAAGCTCTTTGGCTGCCTCAGCTCATGACAGATGGCAGTATGGAAGCAAGGGTAGGTGTGAGCAGTTGTATTTTAAACAGGAAGCAAAGACTGGGTGGGGTCCAGGCTGGGCCCTCTTAACAACACACTCATGAAAATTAACCAGTCTACACTGAACAGTACCAGAGTCCTTTCTAAGACAGTCCTAGGAACTTTTCAAGATTGACCATCTCCCATTATTATCATGCCAAGGATCAAAATTTCAGCAAAGTAAACAATTATAAAGACCTTGAAAGCCATATCATAGCAAGATATAGAAATGAATGACCTTGTGAAAGTGGAGGTGAGTATTCTTATAAGAATGCCCTTATAGGAAATGACAACAGAGAGATGACTCTTGCTGTGTTGTCACAATCTAGGAAGAAGGAACCTATGAATGTAGGAAGCAGGCTCACATTTACAGAAATGAAACTCCAAGGAATCTTAATCATGAACTTGACAGCTTCCAGAAGTGTAAAACTCTCTGAGGAGAGAAAGATATGACAGGAAGGGTAAGCAGAAGCAACAGGGCAGTCTAGGGATCAGACCAGCACTGAGCCTGACAACCAAATATCCAGACACTGTCCCCATAAGAAGTTCCAGAAGGGACTAGACAGCTGGAATGTGTTCCAATGTAGCCAGTATCAACCAGGCTACAGCTGAGAAAGTCAAGCCCGTTATTTAATAACAAGGATTGTTATTTAAGTATAATATTCCTACATAGATAAATGAGGAAAGCAGGCAGGCTATGTAGTACCACATCTGTAAAAGAAGCAACCTCTTCTAAAACTGGAGCACAACAAGGAAGAGATTTGAAATGTTCTAAACATAGAGACTCAGAGAGGGCATCCTATGGAATTGAAACTCAAAAGACTTGGGGTGCAGCTCTCTGCAGTGTTGAAAAGCTGGACTCGAGTGTTGCCATAGGAAAGTGCTGCTGTCATTGTCTGCCTGAGAAAACAAAAGCTCGTGGAGGCTGCCAAGAGTGAGAAAGAAACAGGAAGCAAGGAGGAAGTTCCTCTCCCATCTATAACCTCCTCTGTCTCACTTGTCCTTTTAGGCAGTGCCTATGGGGGTACACCAAGTCAAGGAATGATTTGTAGGGAATCCAGGTAGTTAGCATTTCAGAAGTGGTGTGAGGCTACCCTTAGACACCAGTGATAATGTGGCCCAGAAGTGGAGCTTGGAGATGGAGAGTGCCCCCACCTCTACCTAATCTGAAATGGAAAAAGAAATGATGAGGGCATATACTGGATTGACCCTTCTGCCAGTTTAGGAAACAAACAAACCAAACAACAGCAATAATAAACCGGTGCTTCATCTTTTCAAGGGGTGTAATACTCAAGGGGTGATGTTTGGGAAGTGAGACACAATTCTGAGAAGAAAAAACAAAACATTGCTGGTGTCTGAAGGAGATGAATCCGTCAAAGCCTGGCTGAGTACACGTGGAATCGTCTCCCTTTAAGTGGTCTGCTTAAAGCAGGTTTCTGTTAAACTGTTTTGTGTTTGGTGGGAATTGAGTCATCTTACTTATTTGGGATTTTAAGGCCTATTTTGTATCTCAGGCTCTTCTCTAATATCCAACTGACCTCCTTTCTGAAAAGCATTTGAAACATCCAAGTTTCTGCCTTTGCATCCAGTGGTTATCAACAAAACCTTAGGAGGGCATCTTTCCTCATGACAATACCTCCTTCAGCGAAGAAGAAAAAAAAAAAGCTGTATCCTCTTGGAAAGTATCCTAGCAACTGAATCTCAGTAGCTACATCTACTACTCACTTCCTGGGGAGGGGGCCAGGCTCCTGCATTAAATGCTAAAGGGTGTGGCGGCTTGGGAAGCACCAAGACTACTTGGGAGAGGTCATCACTTAACATTAAAGAAAGCAGTGTAGATGTGTCCGAACAGCCTGTTTTTCAAGCTCTGGCTAGTGATCTCTGTGCCTGCCTGTCCTAACAAGGCTAACTTGTGCTACCACACACCATAGCTGTACTTTCCCCCGTAGGCTGTACTTCCTCCTCCATGTAGTTCATTGAGCCAAAACAGTTGAGACACAGTAACTTCTGATAAGTGGGGAACTGTATGGCAGTCGTTGAGACTATTACGAATGCTAAATTTCAGCTGCTCATAACAGGATCTCCAAGAAGCCTCTTCTGTCTGCTTTGGATTGTTTTAAGTAATTATTCTTGTGGAGTTAACAGCTTGAAAGCAAAAAGAGCTAATGCAACTATGCACTGTGACAGTGTATGCATCTGCAGCATGGCAGGGCAGCTCTTTTCCTTCTGATTTGGGAACTACTTCTAGGACCAGTGGGTTAGCCTGGGCCTGCTCTTCTTACAGAGATAGCATAAGTGCCAGAGGGTGAATAAACCATGCATGGCCCCTTAAGGTCTGGGTTTAGAACCATTTCCTGTTGCTTTCATTTTCATGTTATGTGAAATCCAAAATGAAAGTGTAATGAAAAACAACAGTTATAGAGCATTTCAAAATAGAAGAGAGAGTCCTGGAGGGAATCAGGACATAAGGAGTTATCACATTGCTATCTGAAGAAATAAACCTTTGACCTGTACCCAGGGATGGAGGGTTTGGATTGGACTAAGTCTGGGAAGGCCATCAATATTTTTCATGACAGCTGCAACTGTCACAAATAGATTCTTTACCTAGAGCTCTCCCTGTCAATCAGTCATGTGTAACTCAACATCTGTAAAGATATATGGCCTAGTATTAGAATAGCTTTTCTGCACTAGTGGCCTTTTCTATGTAACTTGGAGGACTTCTTTTACCGTCCTCCCTTCAATGGCCCTATAGCCTTTAAGCATCTTTGGACCACTTATCCAGCCACACTTGAGCCCATGTTTCCCAACTGCAATTCCTAAGATTTTAAATAAAGTTCGTTAATGATATTTAAGCTTAATGAATTGACATCTATTAGCCAGTTAAGTTTCATGTACGGCCAGGCTAGGAGTCAAGGTTCGGCATGCCAAGCTATCAATACCAGATAGAATGAGGAACCAGAGGAAGTGGCACAATCTAGTGCCTGGCTACTTCTATTTGCTCCTGATTTTCCAATCATGATAGATAGGTGCCCTTATAATGGGGAAGCACATAGGGCTGCAGAGATCAGAGAAAGGAGAGCCTCACTCAGCATGGACACAACAGACTTACATAAGAGGAATTAGATGAGTTGTTTGGAGATAAGTTGGGCTTGCCATTTGGCCCCTTGATGGGTCTTAATTAGGATTTTATGGCTGTGAGGAGACACTGTGACCATGGGTCTTCTTATAGAAGACATTTAATTGATGCTGACTTACACAGTTCAGAGGTTTAGTCCAAAGTCATCATGGCAGGAAAACATGACAGCATGCAGGCAGATGTGATGCTAGAGAAGGAGCCTAGACTTCTGCATATTTATCAGCAGGCAGCAGGAAGAGAAACCACTGGGTTTGGCTTCAAAGCCAACCCCTAGTGACACACTTGCTCAAACAAGGCCACACCTTCTAATACAGCTACTCCCTGTAAGCCTATGGGGCTAATTTTTATTCAAACTACAGCATTAGGGGACGATTTAGAATGGCCATTATTATACCCACTTTTGGAAAACTATTACTGACAGGCTTTTAAGTGTTTGAAATGGCAGAAAAGTAACAGCAAGCCCTGTTGCAGAAGCTTTTCTTCACTCTGTGACTCTCAAAGCTAAGAACAATGTTTAGGATGATTTAGCACCAACATGTGCTTCCATAGTTCATTGTGAGATTTTGTTCCTTTCCCTTGCAGTCACCACTTGCCAGTCTGAATGCTCCGTGAAAACAGGAAGAGATAACAGATCATGACACCACAATTGGGAATTATTACAATCCTGACCCTTAGACCTCTTGGGACAAGGTAAAGAAGAGCTGTCCCTACTTGGCCTAGGTGCCCACAGGTTTAAAATAATGGGATTCTTCCATGAAATATTATGACTCTCTCACTGCCATGGGACACACTCTCCACCAGAGGGGCCAAGCATGTCTTTCTACAGCTGACCATCAGTTATATTTTCTCTCCTTTACATGATAGGTTCCCCTCAATTTTTATACTTTCTTCCATCTCTTCAGCTGCTCTCCATAGTAGAAACAGTCACTGTTGCTAGGGTCTGCTCTCACCAATACAGGCTGCAGTATGAGCTATGACCTCTGATCTGGCAAGACCAGTCTCTTGCACATAAACCTATGAATTCTTTTGGAACTTTGTGCCCCTCTTTCATATCCAGCTTCCTTTTAGCAGTACAACTTTGACAAGCTATTTAAACCCAATACTTCTGTTCACCATAATATAAACAATACCATAGTAAAAACTATGGTGTACTATGGGAATACCAGCTATGCTCCTATCATTGGCTTTTGCTGGGATTCCATGTTAATACATATAAATAATCTAGAAGAGGGTCTACTTTATACTGTGAAGGCTCCAAAAATAGTTTATGCTACCATAGTAACCATCCTAATCATCATCTTTCTTTTTTTTCTTCTTCTAGTTTACTCTGTTAGCTGACATCACTGGCCAGGAGCAATGAAATAACATAGAGCAAAGTAGTGGACAACTGGAACAAAGGTGAGAAAAATACCGATTGGGTAAACCTGAAATATAATCAGACCAGGAAGACAAAGAGCTAATTAACTCCAGAGAATGGGCTGCATACAACACCTAGCAAAGCAGCAATTGTGTTCTTAAATGGTACCTTGTCTTAGCACGCTTGCCCTTTGCAAGATGTATTGTATGTGTACACCTTCTTAGAGACCAAATTTTCTGTTCCCATAAAAAATTATGGCAGCAGTCATGGCCCTAACTCAGACAGAAACAATCACTGTGGACTCACTTCTTAAATCAGAGCTGTGTGGCTAACAGTAATTAGAAAAAGAGTTCAGACACTGTCAGAATAATGGATTTAAGCAAAAGGGAAACCTCACGATGAGGAAGATTATAGTGGTGCAGAGGCTGAGCTATGTAAAAATTGAAAGACAAGGGAAGAGAGGGAGTAAGAGGGAGAGGAGGAGGGGAAAGGAAAGGGGGAGGGGAAAGGAAGGGCACTGGGGAGAGAGAGATTGTATTCACTGATAATGGGAGAAATGATTTGCTGATATCTAATGTGGTGTGGGGAGAAGAATGAAGCATTGCATGTTTGGTGAGAACTGAACCTTTCAAAGTCATTTGTGGGTTTATGAAAGAAGATAACCATGGCTGTCTTTGAGCTCAAACAGGAAGAAAAAGAAACCAATATACAGATCAGGCAGAGAGATTAATATATAGAATTAAATTGGAGGCAGTATTAGAGCCAAATGGAGATTTGAAAATGAACAGTATGAAGGAAAGAAAGCTACTCCTCAATCCAAGGCTTCGGTGCTTGGGGGATCAAGGTGGATGAAGAAAGAAAGAAATGGTGGGGGCTGCAGAGACTGCTCAGTAGTTAAGAGCATCTACTGCTCTTACAGTGAACCCAGGTTCAGTTCCAGGAACTTGTAACTACATGATATCTCAAGTTTCAGAGGATCTAATGCTCTCTTCTAGCCTTAGAGGGTGCTTACATATATGGGACAAGCACACACACATACACACACACACACACACACACACACACACACACATGAATATACATACTCAGGTACACACATATTTATAAAATAAAGAAATATATCTTTAAAGAACAAAAAAGTGACTTATTCTCTTCCAACAATCTTCACCGCATGTCCTTTTGCTGCTCTGTTGCCTAGTCCTAGGCTGATTTCAGTGGAAGAAGTCACTGTGCTCATCATTGACAATGACTCTGGCATGTTCAAAGCTGACTTTGCTAATAAACATGTCTGCAGAAGCCATGTTTCCCTTCATTGACTAGTAACCTTGACATTAGGGTATCATAGTAGACTTGATACAGAAGGACACCTATGTGGGTTAAGAGGTCAAGATCAAAAGGACTATCTTGATCCTGATGTACCCTATCGAATACTGCATTGTCACCAATTGGGAGGATCTGGCACCACACTTTCTACAATGAACTGCATGTGGCCAGCAAGGAAAATTCAGTGCTTCTGACTGGGGTATCACTTCCAGTCCTAAGGCTAAGAGACAGAAGATGACACAGATAATGTTTGAAATCTTCAAAACCTGAATGATGTATGTGACCATTCAGGTGATGCTGTCCCTATATGCCTTTGAGCACACCATTGGCATTGCCATAGCTCCTGGTGCCTGGACACACATACAATAACTATCTGTGAGGAACATTCCCTTCTTCATGTCATTTTTGGTCTGGACTTGGCTGACTGAGACCTGACAGACAACCTCATAAAGAGTTTGACTGGTGAGGGTTATAGCTTCAACCCATGGCTGAATAGGAGATTGTGTATGACGTTAATGACAGGTTGTGCCATCCCTGGATTTTGAGCAAGAAATGGCCACCAATTCATCATCCTGTTCCTCAGAGAAGAGCTACCAATTGTCTGATATGCAGGAGATTGGCATCATCAATGAGAGATTCAGTGTATAGAAGTAGACTTCCAGTGCTTTTTCCTGTGCATGCAGTCCTGTGGCTTCTATGAAACCATCTTCTACTCTACCACCTTGTAGCTAGTCATTGATGACAGGATGCAGAAGATCAAGATGCTGTCTTCCAGCACAATGAAGATCAAGATCATTACTCCCCTAAGCACAATCCCTCAGTGCATAGGTACTAAGACTGGATTAATGGCTCCATATTGGCCTCACTGTCCACCATTTTGCAGATGTGGATCAGGAAGCAGGAGTATGATGAGTTGGGTCCCTCCACTGTTCACTACAAATGCTTGCAGAGGAACAGAGCTAGGCATCTGCCGCATGAGCTGATTCCAAGTGTCAATTTGTCCTGGCTAAAGGATGTACCTCTTGGGCAGTGGTAGTGCATGCCTTTAATCCCAGCACTAGGGAGGTAGAGGCAGGTGGATTTCTGAGTTCGAGGCCAGCCTGGCCTACAGAGTGAGTTCCAAAACAGCCAGGGCTACACAGAGAAACCCTGTCTCGAAAAATTTGTCCTTGAAGCTTGTGTCTGATATCAGCACTGGATTGTAAAACTTGTTGCTGATTTTTGACCATGTATTAAAGTGAACTGTTCCATCATTACATGTTTAGTTTAACAACCTGTGCTTATCCTGATTTAGTTCCTAGTCCATGTGGCTCAGTCACAGGGTGGCTGTGTAGAACACACTATGGAAGAGAAATCTCCAGCCTGATTCCTTCACGTGAGTGCCACAAAATGTTCTGTCTAGGTTATTAACTAACAGTCAACCAACCCAGGATTTCTGGAGGCTGTGAGGTTCCTGAGCCAGTTACCTCACCCACCTTGCTATTTAGGAGTGAGAAAGTCCAAGCCTTAGGACCAAGTTTCGTTCTGCTGGTTTTCCTCCTTTCCACGGTGGCTTGTGATTTTCCTGAGTTGGGAAGGCTTGCATTTACACCTGTGAATTTATTCATCGTTTTAATGTATGTAAGGTTTCTCGTACACAGTTCTCTAGGATATGACATATTTGGGTTTTCTACTGTTTGTTGAGAGCATTAAGCCCCAGTAGCAAACACATCGTTGTGTAAAGAAAAAATGAGTGCTACCATCTCTAGAAAAAAAAAGTATAAAAAAAGTAATGGTAGGTAGGAGTGAGAAGGATTTCTGAAACAAACAAGCAAAATCAACTTTACGACTCCATTCGACAGTATTATTGAGAGCCTGAAATGAACCATATGTTGAACATTGAGGCCTTTGAAGCAGCAGGATCACCCACCCTTGTCACCACGATCTTGGTCCTCTGAGATTGGCCATGTCTAGTGGTGCGCAGATGAACATGCTTAGTTTGCCATTGGTTTTACAGATAATGTTTTATCTAACCTCACCATAACCCCATGGGTAGAGTGCAGATATTATTATTTTAATTTCACACACGAAGAAATGCAAGCTCAAGGCAATGGAGTGATGGTTCGTTGGGCACAGAGGCCACATGCACAGTAGGACCAGAGATCCCATCTCCCTACTGACTTCTGACTCTGGCAGTCCACACCACTACCCATAATGGCTTAGTTCCCATTATGTTGATTAAGCCCAGGACATTTCCTGTTATACTTATAAATCTATGTTTCTTTTTTT
>NW_022196904.1:64811518-64824610 GCF_008632895.1 Mastomys coucha
TTTTTTTTACTTCCAGAATATAATTCTCCTAAGAAGCCTGGGGCATTTATACATTTAAAATTCTGATCCATTCAACTCTCCTCAGGAGACACAGAATGGTACAGAATTCCCAAGTGGTAGGTGCTTAATGGAAAACCAAGAAATACAACAATTTACATGTCCTTATATATATATAAAGAGTCTCTGACCTCCTGGTAGGAAAGTAAAAGTGAATTAGGAATGAAATGAGGTTAGATACAATAATGAAGCCAGAACAGAATGAGAGTCCTGGGGCAAAATTGGAATATTTGTATTCAGAGGTATTTTCGTCAGTAAATCCCAAGGCCAAGGATGTGAACAAGAGGCCTGACCACACATGCTCAGAGGGATACCAGTATAACCATCACCTGGAAAATCCTTCCTCACAACTCAGGCAGCTTTCTGTCTTCCAATAATTGCATTTTTTTTTTCACTCCACGAGGTCAGAATTAATTGTTTGAGTTTATCACAGGCTCACACATACTAAGGTTGTAAGCTTTGCTTTCGCAAATATTTGCTTTTGTTTGCACAGGCTTAGTCTGTACCTTGTAAACAGATCAAGAAATAACCTCAACATTCATATAAAATGTCTTCGTTTTCTAAAACTGTCTGTTTGTGATTGATTGTATTTACTTACTGTTCAGCCTGGAACTGGGTTGCTGCTTTCTTTCTGTTCTGCTCTGTGGCACATCTATCTCTCTGCAGGAGGATTCTTCTGCCTTGCCATTCTACTTGTGTGGAGGGGTCCCCACCGCCATTCTTATTCCTCATACTTACACCAGGGAAAGAATCTCAAAATGCAACTTTGCAAGTTCAAGACCTACAGGTTGACAAAGTGAATTTGAGGCCAGCCTGGGGAACTTAGATCTCTTTTTAAAAATATGAATGTTTTGAAAGGGACTGGGGCAGGGCAAATGGTGGTGGTGCTGGTGGTGGTAGAGAGATGGCTTAGTGGTTCAGAGCACTTGTTGCTTTTACAGAGGACTCAGGTTCGATTCCCAGCATTTACATGACAGCTCCTAACCATCCTAAGTGTGGTTAAGGAAACCTGGTGCCCCTTTCTGTCCTCCACAGTTACACATACATATACATACAGACAAAACACTCATATGCACAAAATTAAAGATCTTTAAAAAAAATAAGATTGTAGAGATGGCTCAGCAGGTAAGAGCACTGACTGCCCTTCCGAAGGTCCTGAGTTCCAATTCCAGCAACCACATGGTGGCTCACAATCATCTGTAATGAGATTGGATGCCCTCTTCTGGTGCACCTGAAGACAGCTGCAGTGTACTTACATATAATAATAAATGGATCTTTAAGAAAGAAAGAATAAATAAATAAATAAATAAATAAATAAATAAAAGCACAAAATGGTGGGAGCACAACCCCTGATAAAGCTTATGCTGGGCATTGTGAGACACTAGATTCAACCCCTAGTATTATCAGAAATCTACCTACCCTCCTAAGAAGCAGAGGAGCTCTGGCCATGTTGTTCTTTTCATTAAAGATTTGCAGAGACTTCCTACCACCTCAGAATAAGCTTTGAGTCCCTTCCTTCTGTAGAGAGGCTGCTTTGGTTTCTGACCTGGTCTTTATCCTCAACTGTAGTTTAGAACTTTGAAATTCACTCACATTCTTCACAAAGGAGGCTTCTTTCTGTCTCTGTGTTTAGGTGTCGGGTTCTCTGACTGAACCCACTTTTGCATCTTTTCTGCTTTCTTAGGCCTTTGAACTTCTGCATCCCCTTCAAAAGAGATCCCTTTATTTCTCAGTGTCGTGTACATTTAGGGCATGGAGAGATGGGTGAGCAGTTAAGAGCACAGATCACTCTTCCAGAGGTCCTGGGTTCAGTTCCCAACAACCACATGGTGGCTCACAACCATCTGTACTGGGATTGGATGCCCTCTGCTGGCATGCAGGTGTACATGCGGATAGAACAGTCATACATTAAAAAAGAAATCTTAAAAAAATGTTTTGTTATTTCCTTTCCCCTAGAGAACCTCTGCTTAAGATAACATGCTGTGAACATCATTTTTGAGTTTCTAGCAACTACATTAAAAACTGTAAAAGCTCCAAGTGATTAACCTTAAATCTCTATCTTATTGGCCCTCATCTATCCAAAGTATTTTTGTTTACAACGTGGAATGAATGCAGAGATGATCAGGATATTTTCTATTCTTTCCATAATTATTCTTAGAAACATTGTATATATTTTAAAACTCATATAGCACATGACAAATATAGTACTAAGAGCTTACACTTCACACTTTCATGAGTTTTGTAATATTTAGAGTTCAGAAAGGAGATCCAGGCCAGGAGATGGATCATCAGGTAAAAGCTCTTGGCTTGCAAGCCTAAGAACCTGACTCCAATGCTCAAGTTGTGTTCTGATACGGTGCTTAAAGTTACTCAGTGGCTCACACAAACTGATCTCTGTCTCTGTCTCTCTCTCTCTCTCTCTCTCTCTTACACACACACAAGCACACACACACACACACAAGCAATTAATGAATATATAATTTTAATGGAAGCTTATACTTCTATTTATCCAAGACAATGTAAAAGTTTTCCAAGAGCCAGATTATAATTTTTTAATTGAAATTAAATAGCCATAAATTTAATTAGCCACAATTTAACGGTGTCTCAGTTTCAGGCAGCCAGGACCAGGATTAAACTTTGAGCAGCCAGGGTCTAGGAAGTGAGGTCCTTAGAAGGCAGTCCCTCTAGCTACACTCATGTCCTACTACTGGGTTCTGTGCTGATGGAGCAGCCTGGAGATCCAGCTCCTCTTCTATCTCCATGCCTCACCCAGCACGGAGCTGACATTCACTTGGCAGGCAGGTGTTTAGTGTAGTAGTATAGAGAGGTAACTGAACTTAATGTGGTTTCTCTGCTGTTAGTTTTTAATGGTGACATCTGGAACACAACTAAGTGACCAGATTTTCTTTCTGAATGACAGGAGACTGTGCATCATAAAATCAAAATAAATAAATAAATAAATATCCATCAACTGACTTTATTTCCAGAAAGTTTGCCCAATTTTGATGTAATTCTGGATTCTGTCCAGATATCAAAATACCACTGTTAGTCAGGGAGAGAGGGAGGGAGGGAGGGAGGGAGGGAATGAGGGAGGGAGGGAGGGAAGGAGGGAGGGAGGGAGACTTTAGTCACAACTGATTCCAAAGGGAAAGTAGTTCCAGAAATGTGACATGTTTTTGACAGTTTCTTTGGGAAAAATGTAAGAGCTCTGAACTTCCATAGTATGTTCACAAAGCAAGGGCTTGAACAAGGGATTGCTCTGGGCTTTGGTTAGGGATTGTGTTTGAAGAGGCAGAGGCAGGTGGGAAAACCACGCTTGCACCACTTTCTCATGCCCTTCATAGAGAGGGACATTCCTTCTGGGATAAAACCATGCTGCTACAACTAGAAGGGCAGAGAAAGGAGGAGGGATGGGAGAGGGGCCCAGATCCCCAGAAAAATAGAGAGCAGTGTGAGACTACACACCGGGAACTTATACAACAAGGTATGTATAAATGACTGCCGTTTGTCTAGTGCATGTAATGAGTGGACAAATTTGGAGAAACTACCGTGGCTGAAAGTACTAGTACTTAGATACTTAGCCAAAATCTGATTTAGGGAGCACCTGGGCTCTCAAAAGAGTGATGGGGAGCAGCCTTTTCTGTTAGATGTGTCCTAACTTTACCCAACCTCAGCCGCAGAAGCTCTGTCTGGCTTGAGGTAGAATCTCTGAGACTCTAGGAAGGTCTGGAAATCCCCCTGCAAGCCATCTTCCACATTCAACCAGCAATATTTGGTTTATTCAAAAGGAATGGCCAAAGGGATCAAAAGCTTTGGGGGCCATATCCCTGCCTCACAGTCACCAGTACTTATCCCTCTCCATTTTAAAATGAGAATGAGTGTTTCTGTTCTCATTCTCAGATGCACTTAATCCCTGGAGGGGGAGACCATCACTTCTTGTCTTTACCAGCTCATCAGAATCTGATGGGAACAAGGATAGAGCTCTGTGAAACAAAACGCACCTGGCATCTTCATGTCTTCCCCACAGCCCACTGCATTATGTTAACAGAGTTGAACTAGAGAGGTTCAGGTAGGAAGTGGGCAAAATCATTGCTATTATTTAATAATAATATTATTTCATAATAATAAGTAAGAACACACTATTAAATAATAGGCCATTATTCTTCAACTAAAAAGAAGGATAAAAAAAGGACAGGGAAGACAAGAAAGGAAGAATACAGGAAGTACTGTGTTCACTTCTTTGTCGTGGGTACTGTAGTGCTCCGCCCAGGTCAGAGCCATTCAATCCTTCAGCTGTTTCCTGTTCATTATTCACACTGGAAGTGTTCCTTGAATTGCCTTCACATTAGAAGAACTGCCTCACCCAAAAGCATAGCTATTCCTGGGGGAGCTTTCATGTAATAATCCCTGTCTAATGTGGGTGTTCAGTGGCTAGCCTCATCCCTTCGATGCACAGAAAGTCTGGAGATCCACCCAGCTCTAGAGTTCCCTAGGGGCTGGCTGAGCCCTTGTTGACTCTGTACTCTACACTATTCACCACCACCACCACCCCTTGATTCTGGAGCCAAACATCTTTGCTTCAACTGAGCACTAGTTAAGTAATTGTCATGAGGGAAGAATCCATGATCTAAGACAAATAGCTGTCTTTAACACGAATCAACTTCCCTGCAGAAAGATACCTGTAGAACCCTACCAGACTGAAGAGATAGGCCATTTAAATCTTCTGAATGAGGCTGTCTTACAGTATAAAACTCGGCATGTAAGACCTACCTTGGAGGAAGGTTAGGCACATACATATCTTTGATCTTATATAACTTAGAAAATGTGTGTAGTGTGATTCCAGTATCACTTTGATACATACTTAGGGTACATGTAAGTACTGAATGTTTGAACCGAACCTGAAAGTGCTTCTTGTGCCGCATATGACCTTGACCATCAGTGATCCTTGCAATGCCCACTTACTTTCAATGACGCTCTTTTCATTGACATTGTTTTCATAGGTGTTTCTTCTAGACCATGCATACGATAAGTTCCATCTTTGTTCCTGGAGAATGTACATTCTGGAAGAGACTAATGCAAACATTCTGTGCGGCAACAGTTGTGATGAATCCCTCTAAATGCACAGGCATTGTGCAAGTAGAGACTCCAATAGGGGACGACAGTGAGTGTGGAAGTCGAGCTTATATTGGGAAATGACATTGCAGCTCTGAACTCAGAACTAGCGAGTACATAGCATCAGCCTAGAGCAAAAAGAGACTGAAGCACTCCAATCATGTGTGCACTCTGGGGATCAAGGCACAATGTCACGGGCATGAAGAATATAGGGGAGCTCTGGGATGTACTGGTGCCAGCTGATTGTAGAGACCTAGATAAGGATTTGGACTTTATTCCAGGGATAGAAGTGAGTCATTGGAAAGTTGTAGAAGAGAGTGACAGGATCTGATGGAGATTTTTAAAGTATTGCCTTGCTTCAAGCACTGGACAGGGCTAAGAAGAAGCCAGGGACACCAAATGCACAGGCATCTGTCTTAAGGGAAAGATGATGGTTGCTTGGAAGAGGGTGGATCTCAGCAATATTGTGAAGAGGACCAGTGAGTATTGGGAGCCCAGGTGATCTGACTGGAGATGCACAGGGCCAGATCCTATCTGAGACTATATTCTCCCAAGGAATTGGGAACTCCTGACTCAGAAATTCTTAGCTGTTTCTTGTGTCAGCAAAATTATGAAAGTTGAGAAAATGAAATTATACACTATGTCATTGAAAATCTTAACATTTACCACCAAAAATATAACAACTTCCCAGAGAAAGAGTTGTACACAGGTTCTAGAAGTTGTCACTGTAATTATGGTGAGAGGAGCCCCAGGAATAAGACGACTCTTATTTGATTGCTTGTTATTCACAGGACTCTGCAGTCAAGTCTCAAACCACATAATCCATTCATAAGTTCAGCAAGTGTTTATTTTTAATCTTATTGTTGACAATTTAATATGACACATGCATATAATATATTTTGATCATGTTAATGTCCTTGTTGCCCTCTTTTTATTAACTCCTTACTTCTTCTGCATTCCTTTCTTGTTCCCAGTTCCCCTCCCACTTCCAAATCAGCTTTAAAGACCAGCAGAGTTTAGTCATGGTGGCATGAAGGAGTATAGTTTTCTAACTTACCAATGGCCAGATCACTGAAGAAGACTTTCCTTCTCTCAGCAACCGATAACTGCCAATAGCTCCTCAGATAGGGGTGGAGTCTCCAGACGCCCTTCCTCCATCAATGCTAGAATTAAACAGATATTTATTGAACAGACTATTTCATCTAAAGAAGGGTGCCAGCATATAGAATATATGAATGAAGCTTCCAAAAGGGCAGAGTTAATAAGCACCAAACTGATCCTATCTAGGGAAAGCGCAACAACAACAACAACAACAACAACAACAAAAGATGGATGAGACGCCTCTATCCATCATTAAATGAATGGCAGGATGAGGTGTTACCCATAGAGAAACTGAAAGGCCTGGAAACCCCAGCCTCAGCCTCTTCTGGAGAAACTGCTCAGACTAACTCATATCTAGAGATATCCCCAACTCTCCTTACACTTCTCCGGGCTCTGTGTTTCCCAGTGAAGTTTCTCTTGTTCTTAAGACATACCAAGGCCACCCCTTGCAGGAAATTTGCCTCACTGCCTCACTGAAAGGCAAACTCACTTTCAGGCTAATGAAGTTTCTGGAGAAAGACTTCATGATAAATGGTGTCACACATGCTGAAAAGAGAGAGATTATAGTCTGGCGTCTCTCCACCCTAATCCCAGACCAACTTCGACGGAATCCAGTTTAGAAGCAATGGTTTAAACTTTAGATTTTTCTCTATGCTTCTACATGCAAGAATGTCCACAATAAAGGGATGTTGACAGGGGCATGGAAAAACCCTGTCACTCCTGAGGACATTGCTGATGCAGCAGGCAGGAACCCTGGGGACACCCTGCAAAGGCCCAGGGATCATAGTTAACAGCAGGTATCAGGGACAATTAGGAACTTTGCCACCTCTACTTGCAAAGTGCAGGGTGGGGTGGCATCCTTCTTGGCTCTAGGGACCACTGGTGTATGTAGGATTTGGGTGAAAAAGCCTCCTCTGCAATTTTTTTTTTTTTACTGTAAGTGTCCAGGACAGAGGAGAATGGAGGCATCACTGATTTTTCGTTCCTCAGCAGTGTTTTGGAACTGACTTTTCCTCATTTGCACCAGATGCTCAAGCACACAGCCTGGTTGTCAGGACTTCCTGTTAAATTAACCTCTCGTGTGTGGAGACCGGTTTCTGCAAAGCAAAGATTGGGAGAAAAACCAAACGGAGCCAATATGTAGGCCAGGACTTAGTTCCCACTGCAGGCCCATCTGCCTCCAGGACTGAATCTTATCTGATCATTTCCATGGCAACAGCTGTGGGATTAGAATAGGATGAAGGTTTAGGAAGAGTTGCTGGAATTCAGTCCTAGACAAGTGAGGATTATTTAACTACACTCTCATGTTACCATGGAAACGCAAATTTACAAATCAGGCAGGATTTTTGTAGCTCTGTAGCACAGAATTATATTCTTAGGACTGCTTCAAATCCCCCAGCCCTGTTTTCTGTCCCTGGAGAGAGGGGCGTAATTATCCCACTGGACACAGCTTAATGATTCTACAAATACTTTTTATTTTCATTTTAAAGGCAAAAAAGTACACAGACTAAGTTGAAGATCAAAGAACTAGTTCTTAAAATGCTGTTCTAAATTTTTAAAGTCAAATTTGGTTTAGCTCAAAGAGAAAGAATTTTAAACATACACTAAGGAACATATACAGAGTCAGTGGAGCCTCATATATGAATCAAAACCAAAATTATCCTCATTAAAAATGGTATTTATTTCTCTTAATGACAATCAGCCCTGAATTTTTGATTTTCTTATCAGAAATTGAGCATCAGAAATCAATAAAGCTTCATCTTTGCTCAGAGTTTTAGGTTTACAACCCATGTTCACCAACAATAGCTTGACTTAACTTTTCAAATATATATACTTTAATTTAATTTTAGAAGGAGAAGGAGGAGGAAGAGAAGAAGAAGGAAGAGGAAGAGGAAGAGGAAGAAGAAGAAGAAGAAGAAGAAGAAGAAGAAGAAGAAGAAGAAGAAGAAGAAGAAGAAGAAGAAGAACCAAAACAGTGTTGGTACCTGTTTCAGAGTCAAACCACACCCCTCTTACATCAGAGCATCTTCAAGGAAGCCAAAGATGCTGACAATCACATTTTGTTCTTAGTGGTTCCCAACCAACTCTCAAACTCCCGTTTACTATTTTCCACTCCCCACCCCTTCCTGTGGTACAAATACTCTGAGCCTCCCACGTGGCTGACATCACCTTCTGTCACCATTATCCACACCAGCTGCTTAAGTCAATATGGTGACAGGAGCTGTCAGAAGTGGAGTGACTTCCCTCAAGGTTAAACAGGAATACAAAGGGATAGCTGGACCATCAGTCAGAGCTGCAAAGTTAGAGTGGGAGTTTATGTGGCTCTATGTTGGACAGGGCTGTGATGGGCTATTTGCATATTGATGGTATCTGTGTGATGAGTCTGGGAAAGCTGCAGACAACAAAGCTGAACAATCATCTTTGTATTAAGAGCATGCAGTGACATGTTTTAGGCACGTTGCTTAAACCTGTGCCACGCTTGAGTGTACTTAAGCCTGTGGTCTAAGAGAGGGTACAATTTGACCTAGCCCCAAAGGGGCCTCAAATGTCCACTAGTTCTCATATCCTCAGAGGATACAAGCTCACATTATTCTGTAGGGCTATCTCATTATATTTATTAACATCCAAAGTCAAGTCACATGACTTTTCATGCCTGACTTCTTAGTTACCACTACATGGAGCTATTTATTTTATATGAAATGAAACCATACATGTGGGGAGACAGCCTAAATATAAATACGATTGTGGCAGAAATATTAACAGATGCTACACTACTCAGTAGGCTTGATTGGTGCATATGTGCACATATGAAAATAGCTTCCAAATGCAGCACGCCATAAGACAAGTATGGTGTAGGATTCTGTGTAACCCCAAGTGTACAGAAGCACAGGAAATAGGCTGGCTGTGTACCACTGATGTCTGAAGAGATCCCTATGAAACCATGAACAACAGACACATCTAGAGGATGGGCCAGAAGATTCAGAAGGGCAAGGAAGCATTTATTTGCCATTTGACAAATTTACTCATTTTTATTTCTAAATGTATACATGTTTATTTTTATGTTGAACTTAAAACAGGACTTTATGTAGGCCAAGTTAGCCCCAAATTGGCTATTTAGTTGAGACTAACCCGGAACTCCTGATCCTCCTGCTCCCAACTGACGGAATTACAGACATGGACTACCATGCCTAGTTTTATGCAGGGGATAGGATTGAACTTAGGACTTAGTGCATACCAGGCAAGCACTCTACCACTTGAGCTATATCCCCAGTCCTACACATATTCCTTAGTAGTAAACATTATGAACTGGTACAGCAGACTCACCAAAAGGTGGGGATGGTAACAAGATAAAAGACAGAAGGAGAAAAGAAACAGAAAACCACTTTAATTAGCAGATGCCGAATGATCTTTATGGGATCTTAGAAAAACCGTGAACAGCTTTGTTGGTGTATAATTTACATACTACAAAATCCCAGACAATTTTAAAGTGTAGAACTGCATTGGTTTTTAAACATGTTTATAAAACTGTGCAATTATGACCACAATCTAACTTTGGAATATTTCCATCCCATGGGAGAAAACTCTTTACCCATTAGCGGTCATTCCTCATTGCCCACTCCTGTCACTCATGCCTTGACAGCCACTCACTTGTTTTCTATTTTTATAGATTTGTCTTTTCTGGATACTTCCTGTAATTGGAAGCTAACCACATGTGGTCCTTTAAGACTAGTTTCTTTCACTTGGCATACCATTTTGAAGATTGACCCACCTTGTATCATGCATTAATGTTTCTTTTTTATTACTCTATAATAGTCAATCATCAAGCCATGTCATCTTTTCTGTAATCATTCACCAACTGATGAGCTACTGCTATGAGCACACATTCAAGATTCTCAGCTGATTATATATTTTCCTCTTGGGTAAATACATAGGCTTGCCTAGCTAAAAGGGTAGGTGCTAAACCATTTAAGAAGGTGCCACCAAGTCGGGCCATGGTGGCACACACCTTTAATCCCAGCACTTGGGAGGCTGAGGCAGGTGGATTTCTGAGTTCAAGGCCAGCTTGGTCTACAGAGTGAGTTCCAGAACAGCCAGGGCTATACAGAAAAACCCTGTCTTGAAAAACAAAAAAAAAGGAAAAATTTTTAAAAAAAAGATAAGAATTAAATATACATACTCATCACTAATCTAGCTAGTAGAAAGGACAACATCTGTACAAGTTAGACTTTAGAACAGAATTTTGATGCCTGGCTAAAGGAAAATAAACTACACATATATTCCAATTAAGAAAACACTTTTCAAATCGTGCTTACCATCATCAATGTTGGATAGCATCAACTCAGAACACAGATTCCTCAGAAAAGGCTGCTTGAGCAGTGTGTGTACTTAGACTTGATTGCTGAGAAATTATGGCCAGCACAATCACAAGCACCTCCTCCACAAAACACCCCAGTTTCTGCACCAAGTCCCTCCTCCCTCAGAGTCCAACCTGCTTCAACTTCACCTACTTCCAGGTGTTTATATGTCCTTTTTCTGATCATCTCCTTCATGTTTTCTGAGTTCATTTTAAAATAATTTATTGTTTCATGACTTGCTTTTAATCTCTCCTTAAGCTCTGCAATTTCAAATATTTCCCATCCTCTCTGGGTTTCACTTCAATTTCTGCAAATTTTGTTTGTCCTTGTAGGGTCCTAATGTTAGCTGACAAGAAGGCATTGGTAACCTTGCATTGTTGCTCTTGGGTCTTGAAATATCATTTCACCTTAGAACTCTGAAAAGACTGTCTCCCCCAACCCCACCCAACATTGATTTGTTATCAGGCTGGAACAGCTTTAAGAAATGACACAGAATCACTGGTCTTTCATGGGGGTCAATGAAATTTTTTTATTGGGTATTTTCTTTATTTACATTCCAAATGTTATCCCCTTTCTCAGTTTCCCTCCATTCTAGTAACACTCTATCACATCTTCCCTTCCACTGTTTCTATGAAGGTGTTCCTCTACCCGCCCACCCACCCACCCACTCCTACCTCCCCATCCTCATTTCCCCTCCACTGGGGCATCTATCGAGCCTTCATATGACCAAGGACCTCTCCTTCCATTGGTGCATGACAAGGCCATCCTCTGCTACATATGCAGCTGGAGCCTCGGGAGTTCTAGGGGGTCTGGTTGGTTGATATTGTTATTCTTCCTGTGGGGTTGCAAACCCCTTCAACTCCTTCAGTCCCTTCTCTAACTCCTCTATTAGGGACCCCATGCTCAGTCTAATGGTTGGCTGCTAACATCCACCTCTATATTTGTAAGGCTCTGGTGGGGCTTCTCAGGAAACAACCATATCAGACTCCTTTCAGGATGCACTTCTTGGCATCCACATAGTGGCTGGGTTTTGTAACTGTATATGGGATGAATCCCCAGGTTGAACAGTCTCTAGATGGCTTTTCTTTTAGTCTCTGCTCTACACTTTATCTCCATGTTTGCTCTTGTGAGTATTTTGTTCTCCTTCTAAGAAGGACCAAAGCACCCACAATTTGGTCTTCCTTCTTATTGCGCTTCATGTGATCTCTGAATTGTATCCTGGTTATTTGGAGCTTTTGGGCTAGTATCCACTTATCAGTGAGTGTATACCATATGTTTTCCTTTGTGATTGGGTTACCTTACTCAGGATGATATTTTCTAGATCTATCCATTTGCCTAAGAATTTCATGAATTCATTGTTCTTAATAGCTGAGTAGTACTCCATTGTGTAAACGTACCACATTTTCTGTATCCATTCCTCTGTTGAAGGACATTGGGTTCTTTACAGTTCTAGCTAGGGCAATTAGACAACAACAACAACAAAAAAAGGTCAAAGGGATACAAATTGGAAAGGAGGAAGTCAAAATATCACTATTTGCAGATGATATGATCATATACTTAAGTGACCACAAAAATTCTACCAGAGAACTCCTAAAGCTGATAAACAACTTCAGCAAAGTGACTGGATATAAAATTAAATCAAACAAATCAGTAGCCTTCCTCTATTCAAAGGATAAACAGACTGAGAAAGAAATTAGGGAAATGACACCCTTCATAATAGCCACAAATAATATTACATACCTTGGTGTGCTTCTAACCAAGCAAGTGAAAAATCTGTATGATAAGAACTTCAAGTCTCTGAAGAAAGAAATCAAAGAAGATCTCAGAAGATGGAAAGATTGGCAGGATTAATATAGTAAAAATGGCCATCTTGCCAAAAGCAATCTACAGACTCAGTGCTATCCCCATTAAAATTCCAACTCAATTTTCATAGAGTTAGAAAGAGCAATTTTCAAATTAATTTGGAATAACAAAAACAACAACAACAACAACAAAAACAAAAACAGACCAAAACAAAACAAAACCCAGGATAGCGAAAACTATTTTCAACAATAAAAGAACTTCTGGGGGAATCACCCTCCCTGACCTCAAGCTGTATTACAGAGCAATGGTGATAAAAACTGCAAGGTATTGGTACAAAGACAGGCAGGAAGTCAATGGAATAGAATTGAAGGCCCAGAAATGAACCCACACACATATGGTCATTTGATCTTTGACAAAGTGCTAAAATCATCCCGTGGAAAAAGACAGCATTTTTAACAAATGGTGCTGGTTCATTGATGATCGAATTTGCAATCCTCCACTATACACATGCTGCCAGAGCAATCAGTCCCACTGTGTGTACTCCTTGGTTGGTGGTTGAGACTCTGGGAACTCTGAGGGTACTAGTTAGTTCAGATTGTTGTTCGTCCTAAGGGGCTGCAAACCCCTCAGCTCCATTGATGCTTTCTCTAACTCCTTCACTGAG
>NW_022196904.1:64825193-64881805 GCF_008632895.1 Mastomys coucha
AGAGGGGAAACTGGGAAGGGAGAAATTTACATGTAAATAAAGAAAATATCTAATAAAAATAATAAAAATAATAAAACAAACAAACAAACAAAAGAACCAAATGGTTCTGGTTCAACTGGTGGTCAGCATGTAGAAGAATTCAAATCAACCCATTCCTATCTATTTGTACAATGAAAATATTTTGATGATTATTTTAAATTCACCCCATTCCATTTCAGGAATTGCATATGAAGGCTTAGTAATGACTCTTAGGGGAGTGCCATGTCTTTCATGTAATTTAAACTGGACCCTCTTCACGTATGTAGACATATGCTCATTTTTAGATGGTTTTACATATACTATCCTCTGGTGGATGTGTCCATCTTCTTTTTCCCAAAAAAATATTAGGCAACATTATCAATCACTCTTCTGCCAGAGTCAGGCCCAAACTCCAAAATTCCTCCATTCTCCTGAACATACTGTTCCAGGAAAGAGATGCTGCCTCCAGGGAAAGAGCTCAGGGCAACTGGGTCCTGGCTCCTCTCTCAAGCCAGCTCCTCTGGGACCAGAGGATTCAGGCTAGGGGAGAGTTAATTTCTTTGGTTTCGAGCACCCCATAGCCACCTCCTCCACACCAGTGGCTGTAGGAGTCAGACATTAAATCTTAAGGTGGTGTAACAGGGCACAGGTTTCTCCATCTTGTCTTAGCTGAAGCTATGATTTCTACTCTGAAAAAGTCCTGGAAAGTCCTGTGGGAAAACACCAACCCAGGGTGAATATGTCCCACCTAGCTGCATTTTATTGGCTCTTGTTAAACCTTCGTGCTTACTCCCCCTGTGCTCTTTGTCTTTAATATGTCCCAGTAATAGACACTGAAGGCTGCTCTGTGAGGTGTGCTTCTCTCCAGGCAGTTGCTGACCAGCTTAAAACAGACTCTGTTCAAACTTCGTTCAAGCTGCATAGTCTTTGGGTCTTTAACCCGCAACAGTGGGAGTCCTTTAGAATTTCCCACATGGTATAAGAGTAGAAACAGCCTTTCTTCTTTCTGCAGCCCATGTGTCTTTTATTTCATTTTCTTGTTTTATTGCTCTGGCTAGAACCCCTGGCATCATGTTGTACAGTAGCTGAGGACAACCATGTTTTTCTTGTCCTTGGTCCTGGTGGTGATGGTGGGGAGTGGAGCAGTTTCTCATCTTTCACCATTAAGTTTGGTATCAGCTGTAGGGATTTTATAGACAACTGTTACTAGGCTGAGAACTTTCCCTTAAAATTCCTAGTTTGCTGAGTATAGACATGATGAAATTAGATTACATTTTGTCAAATTTTGTTTTTTTACATCTTTTTGGTATATTTAAATAATCAGGTGGATCTTTGTCCTTCATTCAACTGACGTAATGTATTCAAGTTTTCAAAGCAATGCTGCATTTTTATGATAAATATTCCTGACCGCAGTGTATAATCCCTTTAATATTTTTTCTTTTATTGAAAATTGATTTTTTCATACACTATATTACAATTATAGTTCTCTTTTCCCTATTTCTCCCAGTTCCTTGCCACCTCCCCTCCCATCTGGATTCGCAGACTTTCTGTTTCTCTTTAGAAACAGTCATCTAAGGAATAATAATAAAATAAAAAATTAAAATAAAGAAACAAATCTTCCCACTTCAATTAAGCAAAAATCCCTCACAGGTGTGCCCTGCCATTTTTGAATTTTAGTTAATTCCAGACGTAGTTAAGTTGATAACCAAGAGAAGCCATCAATATTTTGATGGGATCTATTAGCATCTAATTTTTAGGAAATTTTTACATCTATGTTCTTGAGAGATAGTAGTCTGTCCTTTCATTTTCTTGTGTTATCATTTTCTGATTTTAGTATCAGGCAACAGTGATCTTACAGAATGAATTGGTGAGGGTTTCATCTTTTCATTTATAAAAAGTTAGTGATGCATTCTAGAAAGCTGTTAGTAATTGCAGTGATCGAGTCCTAGCAGATTGCCTGGTTTCCAGTACCAGACACCATTGCCTCCTGTTGAGCAGGACTTAAGTCCAATTAGACAGCCCTTGGTTACAACCAAGATATGGGTGCCACTGTTGAACATTTAGGGATTTCTTGCCATGGGGGGGCATCACTGGCACATAGGACTGTTAATTGCTTCCCTCCGCTGGCAGCTTCCTAAACAGTCTTCTAGAACCCTGAAAACAGGATCTCAGGAACAAGGCTTGCAGGTTGTATCTGGCTCAAAACTTCTGAGTCCCATATCTGAAGTGTGTGGTGTCTTCAGCAATGGGGCTTATGTCTACCCTTGAGGAGGCAGCCAAATGCAAAGACAATTAATTTTATTGTCTTGGTAGTTATTTAGTACCAAGCAACCTGAGCAACAACTCAGGTTGGAAGCTTCTCATTCCTGGTACTGGGGTTTTGTTAGATACTCTATGGAATTTTTGAGGATTATTATAGCATAAGTGGCATGGCTTCAGTTAATACGTGTTCATTAAATATGTGTATCATATGTGTGTACATATATATATACTTTCATGTAATATATATATATATAATTTGAAGTAATTATAAAATAGTATGGTCCTTGAGGATTTATCAAATATCTTTAGTGTCATTTGACCCTCTTCCCCCTTTTTCCTTCTATATTGACCTCCCTCCCCCAAATCCAATTAAAGGCCCCTGCCCTATTTTTCTTGCTTTCCACTTCATATCACCTGTACTCTAATACCTGATATTGGTTACCCTGTACCCAGATGACCTGCCCCCATGGTCCTCTGATCCTTTCTGGTTTCCATGGTTACTACAAGTTGTAAACTCACATCTGAAGATTTAGAATTAGGAACCACAAATGAGAACACACACCATCTGTCTTAATGGATCTCAATTACTTCACTCAGTAGAATCTTTTCTCATTCTATGCATTTACCTGAAAAGTTTTATTATTTCCTTTTTTATTATAGTTGAATAGCATTTCATTGTATGAATGGTATGTATCATATTTCCATTATCCATTCATCTGTTGAAGGGCATTAGCTTGTTTCCATTTTCTAGCTATTGTGAACAGAATGGCAATGAAGATTGCTAAGATAGTATCTGTGAAGTAGATTGTCAGATCCTCAGGGAATATGCCCAGGAGTGGCTTAGTAGCTCTCATTCCACATCAGAGAAGCTCATTACAGCAAGCCACTACTGGTCATAATTCAGAGATCAACGGATTCTGGGGAGCCTGGCTCCAGTGGATAGATACATCTACAACACAACTCCTGCACCAAAAGCTCAAAGAGACAAAGAGCAAGCAAGCAAGGGGGACTGGCATAAGTCCTTCCTCTATGATCCTCAGAAAAAAACTGAGCTGCTGACATTTTGATTTCAGACTTCTGGCCTCCTGAACTGGAAGACATCTTTGTTTTAGACAGCCTTGCTTTGGTACTTTGCTATGGGTATCCTTGCTAATGAAACATCTGGGTATTTCCTACGACTTACTGCTCCTAAGTCTCACAGGTGGGACAAAAATGATGTAAGAAAGAATGAGAAGGGAAGGAAAGAGCTAGCTCTCTTGGGGAAAGTAAAAAGAAAACAAACGAGAAGAAAGGAAAAGTTTCCATTCTGAGAGTACAGTGGTTTGCAGGCAATTCCTGCCTTCCATGTTAATGAAGGCATGGTGTGTTTGCTGTAAGCTGTCTGAGGCCTGAAGTCTCTTCTTTAAGGATGCCAGTTCATCTCATTTTTCCCCAGGAGTGCCTGGTGCCGGCTAGCCTCATGAAATACTCTGCTGAAAAGGAAAACAGCTTTGCTACATTGAGCGTTCCCCAATCTTGTTTACTCTCAACTCTAAACCACAGAACCCCTCCCCCACTCTTAAGGAAGAAGATGATCAAGACAGGAGATTCAGAGCAGGTGGGAGAGATGGAAGTTTGCAAAGTAGAAGCAACCCATTTGTCAGAGAAAAGGTCAATTCATTTCTATAAATTTCCCAAAGGCAGCTAGACTTAAAAACCCTGTGGGTAGTTGGCTGTCTTCCCACAGATCCAAACTAAACGGGTCTTCATTAATAAACATACTGCCTTCTCTCCAAATGGAGCCTGCCGAGCCCTGGAAACTGACAGGGTGTTTCTAGCCTCATCTTCCGGAGACATTTCTGAGACAAATGTTGGAAAGTTTGTGAAAGCAGAGCCAAGACAGTCCTCATACACCCCTGGTTGTCTGAACACGCAGTAGATCAGAGCTCCTTGGCAATCCTCTGCAGAGATGCCGATACCACGCTTTTCAATTTGTCTAAAATGGCCCCACATGTTCCAGAGGAGGTATTCATTCAAGAAGGTCTAAAGTCATCTCATCTGGACTTGGAATGCTGTCAAAGGTTTTTTCCTGATAGGTTGTCTTCCATCTCCACCACCTGCTAGGGACTCAAGACAGAATAAAAAGACTGTGGCCCACTGGAGTCTTCCTTTTGGTCAGTTTTTCTTTGTTGAAGAGCAGCTCAGAGGAAGACAAGAACTGTTGGCGAAAGAACAATGGTAAAGAATGGGAAGAAGGTGTGCCATTGGCCAATTTGGCGTCAACTATGCATGATCCTTTACTGAGCACATACTATACTCCGTGTCCTGTTCCAAATACTGGAGGTGTAGCAATGAACAAAATGGGCATAATTTACTACGCTTGGAAAGCCTGGGTGGAGGAGGAAGTACAGTAAAAGCCTGAATCAGTAAAGCATAGAGCACACCAGATGGTGGTATGCACTGTGTGGGAAACAGTGAGCAAGGGGGTGGTGCGCATGCTCAAATTTGGAGGAGGGTGTGGAATTTTAAACAGGATGGTCAATGCCGAAGAGTTCTATGCGGGGGCGATTTAGCCTTTATATTCATTCATGGAATATCATGTTTAGAACCCCAAATGACACCTGCAGCTGGGAACAGATGTCAGGAGCCGGAGGATGGGGGTGTAGCCTAAGCAGTTTGATTGTAAGTTGCACACTGATGTTTCCCCATAGGATCTTGTGCTGTGCTGTACACTATGAGTCAGTCTTGTTAGACCTGGGCATTTACACACAGGTCATAAATGAGTGTGACTGAGACTTGAAAGAGACCTTGCTGCCATCTGACTCACTCAGAGAGGGGGCACAAAGCAATAGCGTTTGCGGTGCCATGTGAGGGCCTGGCACAGCGCCTTAGGCTTTGGAAATTTACTCTTCCATGATACTCTTCCCTTGTTTCACACCCTGAGCATTTGGAGGTATATCTGCACAGAAAGAAGGGGAGAGGAGTCAGGCCAAGGGTTTCTCCATATACCTCTAACTGTAACCTAACTTAATATGTAAGCTGTACATAGCCAACTATTCATCCCATAGTCAAATAAGATGAACAGGAGTTTCAACCCATCATGCTGATACCACTCTACTTTCTTCTCTCTGACTATGAATGTAAAAGCTGCTCATTTTGTAAGATGGAACACTAGGAATTTTTTTTTTTTAAAATCTGGTCTGTTTTCTGACTCCAGAATAATAAAGCATTTAAGACTTGGAAAAAAAAAGACTTTTTGTAAGTTTCTTTTATAGACTAAATTGATGTAAATGAAGCTACAGAATATGTGACAGAAAATAATGGCTCAATGCCTGCCAAAAATGAGAGGGCAAGGGAGCAGAGAAAGCAGCAAGAACAGAGGCTCAAATAGGAGGGCAAAAAGGTTTCTCTTTTCACATTGCTGGAAGACCAGTGTGTCTAGATATGGTTACCTAAGAGCTGAGAGCAGGATGAAGGGGCAAGGGGCTGACCATCAGAGCTTCCTAGGCCCTGGAAGGAAGTTTAATTTTCTTTCAATTTAATGGGAAATCCAGTTAGAGTTAAAGACACAGGCAAGGCTGGCTGATTTCGTGGATCTGAGCTTGGGGCCTTGAGCTGGAGTCCTCTCTCAGTCTCTAGAGTTTTCTCCAGCAGAAGTTGGCAGAGTCCCTGTTTTTTAAATGGTCTGACTAAATGCTGAATGAGTTCTGACACAGAGATGCAAATTTCTCATTGATGTGACCAATGAGGATGAATTATGCCAATTGCCCAGTCAATGGGCAAGTTTTAAGCTTTCCATCAAAGCCTCATTTCTTAGGATCATAAAGTTTTGGTCTAGTCTTTATTGTTCAAAGTGAGGTTCCTAGCACTTGTTAGTAATATAGAATCTTGGAAATTTTGAGCTGAAGGGATAGATGGCTCAGTGGTTACATGTGCATTCTGCTCTTGCCAAGGACCTGAATTCAGATCCCAACGCCGATATTACGTAGATCACAGGTGGTTTAAATGCCACCTGTAAAGAATCTAAAACCCTCTTCTGGCTTCTACGGACACCTGCAGTCACATGCAGGTCTGCACACACATACATATACTTAAAAAAAAAATCTTAAAATAAATGCAGAATCTCTGGCCCTACAATAATCTATTGAGTTCAGAACACAGGGCTAGAATAGCAAGCCCTCTCGATCTTGAAAGTGTTCTAAGTAATTGCTCTGAATCAAACTGGAGAAGCCCTGGGGGTCTAGCCCTGGAGCCTCAGCATCAGTGTGACCTGGAGTAACAATCCTCAGTTCTCTGTGCTCAGTTTCCTCATTTGAAAATGTGGTGTGTGGCCGGGCAGTGGTGGTGCACGCCTTTAATCCCAGCACTTGGGAGGCAGAGGCAGGCGGATTTCTGAGTTTGAGGCCAGCCTGGTCTACAAAGAGAGTTCCAGGACAGCCATGGCTACACAGAGAAACCCTGTCTTGAAAAAAAAGAAAAAAGAAAAAGAAAGGAAATGTGGTGTGTGAGTAGGTTGTATGGTGACTGTTCGGTGCCCAGCAATCGATAGGTTTTTATCAATATGGAATGGTTGCTGCAGGCTGAGTGCTATGAAGCCGAGGAGATGGAAACAGCTGTGTCTCTGCTCTTTTAGGACCCCCTTTCTGGTTAGAGTGATTATAACTGATGAAAAGTCCTAAGTTACATCTTAATGTGTGTGAATTCTACTCAGTAGTTTTACAACTTTGGGTGTATGTGGACTGTGAGCCCTAATTTCCCCATCTAGAACATGGAAATGAATCTGTTACTCTCTCTAAATGATTTTTATATGAATGATTAAAGTCTTAAGCTCTCGCTACATTGCCTAGCAAATGTTACACTCTTAATAATTTTAGCCATGATTATTCCATGGACAGCGGGTAACTGAAATAAGATAGTTGATGATGTTAAAGGAATAGTTTTAAAGGGGACTGCAAGGAGAATCTCTATTCTTAAAAGGCAGGTGTGAGTCATTGCTGGGCTCACTGAACAATATTTCCTTGGCTAAAAGCCGTAGAAGCAGAAGGTAACTACTTATTAAATAAACTAAGCTCCTTGTAGCTAGGAATATTTAGCTATTTTGACTAATGTTAAAGAAAAGAGAATGAGTAAATCAACAAGGAGTGACTTATTCAAATGTAGTCAATGGATATGTAGAACTGTTTAATGTAGTAAACCTGTATTTGAAGCAAAGAAAGTGGGGATGAGATGGGAACTATTTCACAGGACATGTATTTTAGATAATTCAGAAATAACCAATACAAAGATCATTATCCAGGGGTTGCCATAAACACTAGAGCATCATAAACATCAATGATCATCAGAGAGAGAGCAGGGGCCATTTCAGTGTCAGTGACTGATAAAGGAAGTTATCAAGAAATCAAATCTGTGGCATGGGAGCAAGTTCAAGTCAAAGGATCAGGCAGAATGTTTAAGGAGACTAAAAGAAGAGAAAGGAGTAAATGATTAAGGGCTGGAGAGGATCCAAGCGTAGAAGAAAACAAGAGCATCAAGTCAGTCCTTAGGGTTATGTAAATGAACGTGTACTCCAGCTCATCATTGAACGGATGCCAGGCTCCATTCAACTTTCCTGCCATAACAGACTATACAAGAACTACTTAGCAACTTGCAGAAGTAGATCCTTTTTAGATTGGTTCTGGGTTCATAGCAACATTAAGTGGAAGCCACAGAGTTTTCCCTGATTTCTTTGCCACAGACAGACAGACAGACAGACAGACAGACAGACAGATAGAAACACACACACAAACACACACACACACACACGGGAGGGAAAGAGGGAGGGAAGGAAGGAGGGAGGGAGGGAGGGGGGAGAAAGAAAGAGAGAGACAGAGTTGGTTTTTTTTTTTGTGTGTGTGTGTGTAATCAAATCACTCACTACAGTAGTGGTTCTCAACCTCCCTAATGCTATAATCCTTTAATACAGTCCTTTATGATGTTGTGACCCCAACCATAAAATTACTTTATTGCTACTTCATAACTATACTCTTTCTACCATTATGTTTTATAATGCAAATATTTGATATACAGGATATCTGATATGTTGCTCCCAAAGAGGTTGTGATTCACAGGTTGAGAACCACTGCACTAGAGTGTTATATTAATCAAATTATTTATTAAGATGGATGAAAACTGTCAACTCATTTCCATCTGAAGTGCATAGCTTTATTAGCATTTGCTCATGGTGTTGTGCATTTACATTTGGACATATTTATAGTGCTATGCATGTGATTGTAGATATTGTAGTATTGCAGAGAGTCATTTCACAGGCCCCCAAATTCTCCATGCTCCACTTATTTGTCCTTCATATCTCCTAACTCCTGGAAGCCAATGGCCACTATCTCTATAGCTTTGTGTCTTATAGAGTGTTATATAGTTAGAGCTTCTATCACTTAGTAGACTTGTTTCTTCCACAGTTTTAATGACTTGATCATTTCTCTGTGGAATGGAATAGGATCCCACTGCCTGGATATATAACCGTTTATTCATTCACTGAAGGGTATCTTAATTGCATCTGAGCTATGGCAATTATGAATGAAGTTGCTGTAAACATCTATATGCAGGCTTTTATGTGGACACGTTTTTCATTCTTTTCAGTAAGTTGCAAGGACTGTGATTACTAGATTGTAAGTTAAGAATATGATTAGTTCTGTGAGAAACCATCAAACAGCCTCTGAACTAGCCAGGCAATTTTCCACTCCTGCTTGTGATGAATGAGTGCCTCTGCCACTATAAGTTCTCACCAGCATTTGGATTCTAATAGGTGTGTGGTGGTGTGTCTTTGTTTTGATTTTCATTTCTCTGATATCATATGATGTGCTAACACTTGTCTCCTATTCATTTGTCACCCATATGTCTTCTTTCCAGTGGATCTGTTTGTGACCACGGCCCCATTTTAACTTCAGTTACTCATTTTCATATTGTTACTCTTTAAGAGTTCTTTGTGTAATTTTCATGATACTCCTTTATCATAAACTGCTTATAAATGGTTTCTCCACATATGTGACTTTTCCCCATTGTATTGACACTTGACACCTTCTCTTTTATTAGATATTTTCTTTATTTACATTTCAAATGTTCTCCCTTTTTCTGGCTTCCCCTCCAGAAAAAAAACCCTAGTCCCTTCCCCCTCCCCCTGCTCACCTACCCACCCTCTTCCACTTCCTGGCCCTGGCATTCCCCTACACTGAAGCATTGAGCCTTCACAGGACCAAGGGCCTCTCCTCCCACTGATGACCGACTAGGCCATCCTCTGCTACATATGCAGCTGGAACCATGAGTCCCACCATGTCTACTCTTTGGTTGGTGGTTTAGTCCCTGGGAGCTCTGAGGGAACTGGTTAGTTCATATTGTTGTTCCTCCTATGGGGCTACAAACCCCTTCAGCTCCTTTGGTCCTTTCTCTAGCTCCTTCATTGGGGACCCTGTGCTCAGTCCGATGGATGGCTGTGAGCCTCCACTTCTGTATTTGTCAGGCACTGGTAGAGCCTCTCAGGAGACAGCTGTATCAGGCTCCTGCCAGCAAGCACTTGCTGGCATCCACAATTGTGTCTGTGTTTGGTATATGGGATGGATCCCCAGGTGGGGCAGTCTCTGGATGGCCTTTTCTTCAGTCTCTGCTCCATAGTTTGTCTCTACAACTCCTTCCATGGGTATTTTGTTCCCCCTTCTAAGAAAGATT
Organism: Mastomys coucha; assembly: GCF_008632895.1. NCBI lineage: Eukaryota > Metazoa > Chordata > Mammalia > Rodentia > Muridae > Mastomys > Mastomys coucha. The sequence continues at coordinate 64,835,169 of NW_022196904.1, forward strand.
GAAATATCCACACTTTGGTTGTCCTTCTTTTTAAGTTTCATGTGGTTTGTACATTGTATCTTGAATATTCTATGCTTCTGGGCTAATATCCACTTTTAAATGTCAGAAACATGAACGACTTAACCCTTTCAATACTGTCTCTTCTCCAGATCATGCTTTCAGCTACTACCTGATAAGGAAGGGGGTTTAAGAGATGACACTTGGAGTTGAGCACTACACATGATTTGACAAATAATAAGTGTTCAGGACAGTTGGTTTGCATTGCAGCTACTACTGTTCTCAAGACATATGGTCATCTTACACAGTGAAGCATCTGTTGCTATCAATATCTGTCACAACTTTGTCCACCCTTTCTTGGAATCTTCTCCATGAATTTTATTTTATATTAGTTAAGAAAAGCATGATCTCTGCTTTCCATGTTAGACCATTTTCTCAAGTTTCAAACACTTTGATGGGTATGAAAACTCATTTTCAAGAGACTCCATAGAATGATAATAGCCCAGTGACTGTACCAATGTAAACATTCAATAAATATATGTTTCCCACAATGCAATATTTTTATTAATCATTTGGGAATTTCACACAATATACCTCATCACACTCACTACCTTTTCATCCCAGGTCCACCCTCCCACCTTGTATATTGAGTAAAGAAATTAGCATTATGGACAACCCAGGATACCACTTGATGCTACTCTTTTTCTCTAAGGCCCTTCCTTATTTCCCACAGAGGACATGGGCTTCTTGAAATATCATGGAATTTCACTTCTATCTTTTATGGCACTTCACAGTTGGGTTTCAATGTTTATTATTTTACTGTCTACCTCAGCTGCAATGGCTAATGTTGTCACTATGACAGAGTATAGAGTCACCTGGGAGATGGGCCTCTGGGCATGCTTGAGAGGGTCCTCCTAATCTCATTAATTACATTGAGAAGAACTGCTCATTGTGGGTGGCACCATTCCCTAGTTAGGATCCTGGACAGTGTAAGTGGGAGAAGGAACTGATTCCTGATTGAGGGCATGATGTGACCAACTCCTGCAAGCTCCTTACATGAACTCTCCTGCCTAGGTAGTCTAGATCTTGAACTTTGAACTAATAATCCATGACTTTTAAGAGGACAACTGCATCTTAGAAAACAAAAACCACACCATTTTGTGCTTCGATGCATTGGTATTACTGCACCTGGTGTCATTTTCTGCCTGTAGAACTCCCTTGAGCATTCTGGGTCATTCTATCCCGATTGTGATAATGCTCTCACTCTTTGTGGCTGAAAGTGCCCTTATTTCACTTTCCCTTTTAGATGATGTTTTTGGTTTTTAGGTAATGCATTCTAGGTTGACTCGATGACTCTTAGTGCATTAAAAACATATTGTTCCATTATCTTCTTGCCTGGACAGTTTCTTTTTAGAAATCTATCATTTGCTCTTTTACATAATGTGTCCTGCTCCCTCCAATTGCTCCTAATCGTCTTACTATCGGTTCACAGCATCCTCACCATAAATCACCTTGGAGCGCCCTTTTTGGTGCCCTTTTTGGTACTTACTCTGTTGAGCATCCTTGAATTTCCTATATTGTGGATTTTTTCTCTGTCACATCTAGAAAATCTATTTTTTTATTTAGTTTTTTCCCAATTATCTATTTTCTATTCTAAATATACACAAATTATAGAACTTGATATTATATTGAAGGTTTTTGAGGCTATGGTGTATGTGTGTGCACGCGTGTGCACTCATGCGTATGTGTGTATGTGTGTACATGTTGTTTTGTTTGCTTTACCTTTTATCTGTATACTTCAGTTTGGAAATAATTGATTTGTCTCTCAGTTATAATCCTTTGGGGTGTTTAGCTTCGTGTTAGACTTACCCACTATTTGAACTGAGGTATTACATTTCTCTTTCAGAATTTCAATTGAATTCTTTTCTTCTATAGTTTTCTTGTATGTGTGGTGTTCTCTAATGTCCCTCTCTTCATTATGCCTGTGTCTTCCTTCTCATGCTTACCCATGTCTACCTGGGTTGACAGTCTTGCTTACTAACACCACTCTTCCTGTGACTCAAGTTTGTTTCCATTCATGTTTTTCTCTCATGTTTGTGAATTCCAGGTTCATTTTTGCTCATAAGTCTAGTGGTTTTCTATTTTATACTGGCCATTGGGAACTCTACTGTAGAGTGTCTGTATTTAGCAGTCTTCATCATTAAGTGAATCTAGTTCTAAGGCATGGCATCTGCTTGAGGTGTAGACTTATTTCTCACCTTACTCAAAGAAGTCTAGCATTTAGAAGCTAACTTCTAAAAGTTAGCTTTGCTGAGACTTCTCTTGAATATGGAAGTGTTCGACAAATATTTCAGTCTGGCTCTCTGCAGCTTACATGCTAGTCACTCCTGAGTGAACTCAAGCAGAGCTCTGGAGCACAGGCTCCTACGAGCTGGCTCTCTTGATGAATGGAGTTTTTGCACAAGCACACTTTGTTATCTGACCAAAGGTTCCAGAAAACTGTTGTATATCCTTCTGTGGGACTAGAACATCAGTCGTGCAAACTCCACTCCCTATAGGACCTTGTCCTCCAAATTCCTGGTGTCGCCTTAGCTCTGAATTCTGCCTGGGGCTTCTCATTCCAAAGTCCTGGTTAGGAGGTAACAAAGGCAGAAATCCAGGGTGATTGTAAACTTAACTCACTTTTGGTCAGAGTTTAAGGTTGACTTCTGCCTTCTGTTTTGTGTATAAAAACAGTTCATCTTCATTATGTTTTTCAGTTTCTAATGTTCTGTTTTCAAAATGATACTGGAAAAGGTAACTTGGTTATCTGTTTCTCGGTGACTATCAAAAATAGAGGTTCCTGGCTGTTGTGTGGAGGGTGGAGTAAATGGGGGAAGAGGGAAGACAGATGAGCAGCTAAGATGCTGCTCCATCCAGCTGAGAAACATGAAGATTTCACTTGTAGAAACTGAAATTTAGCATAGAATTCCAAGTTAATCCCTCAACACCCAAATAAAATGAAGTTTACCAGAGACTGGCCATAAAATGTTTTTACTCTCTACTCATTAGAATGGCTAGTTTTTTCTTCAGTGTTTTATACTGAGAAACTTGATTAATTCTTTAAAGTTCTAACAAGGAAATATGTAAGATAACACATTTATTAACTTTTTTACATTAATATCATTATCTGGATGTATATCAAAAGATCTTCATGTGAGTGCTCAGAGACAAAATTGTCAGAGTAGTTTTTGGATAAATGCAGTGAATGACACTTTTGAAAACTGATATTTTTCACTGTTAATTTTAGTTAGACCCCTTTTTCTAAATACTAATGGATAAGATTTTCCCCACATTGTGTACACACACAAAAGGAAAGAAGGGAGGAAGGGAGGAAAGAAAGGAAGAAAGAAAGAAAGAAAGAAAGAAAGAAAGAAAGAAAGAAAGAAAGAAAGAAAAAGAATGAAAAGGAAAGAAAGAGATTTGCTTTCTTCCCTTGTGTCTCAGAGTATACAACCAGTAGGTCAATGTTTTATTAAAGGCCCACTGTGCATCGACTATATGATAGACATTGTAGAGTAGTGTAAATCAAAGGGGAAGAGACTGTTTCTGACCTTGGAGGAATCTTAATACAGCAATAGACAGAATGGTTGAAATAAACAGCAAGACACTGCAGTATTCATGCTGGCAGGGTCTGGAGTAGGAGTCAAGAAGATTGGATTCACTGTGTCATGTCTGTTTCCTCTAGAATAACTCTGAACTCTAGAAGCTGAGCTCCCTTATCTGTAATTCTTACAATTCTGCCCTCAGCAATTTTGATTAAATCCAATCAATTGCAATTTCAGCACAATGATTTCTAAAAGTTCCAAATTGGTACTCGTTTGCATCTCAGGTTGCAAACCACTGGTCTGCACAGAAGCAGAGAAATAGCTGGCTTACCAACAATAGAGAGCAAGCTCAAATCCTAGCACACGGGCCCAAGCAAATGTGGAGCAAATCTTAACCTTGACATTTTCTTGCGGCTTGGTAAAACAAAAATTAGGAGTTTCTCTGGAGTTGTGGAGCACGTGATGGGGTAGAGACCCAGTCATGGTAGATATGAGACAGAAAAGACTGTGGGGTAGACATTCTGACAGCAGCTGCCATCTTCCACTGAGTGGTTCAGCCACCTGGTGGTCACCCTGGGAAGCGAGCGGTGAAATAATATTCTCTCTCTTCTATCCCTTTAGTCTTCTCCCAGTGCTTCTTCCTGATGATGGAGCCAACTCAGAAGTCATGTACCATCACTTTCTGAGGCTCAAATCGGCATTCCAGTGGACTTGAGGATGAATGGAAAGCACTCAGTCTAAGTCATTTTTAACGACCAAAACTAAGAGACCCAGATATGAATAATGGCCACCCCTTTCCCTCCAAAAGAGACTGTAGGGTACCACTGAATGGAGAGAACAGTGAGTGTCCATCATTAGCCTCTAAACACTATCTCATGGCCTAAGAGAACGTTCACAGTGGCCCTGGTGTTCATACTCAGCTGGCCCAACACTTCCTGCTCCAGGGAGTCAATGGAAGAGGAAAGGACTGGAATTTTTAAAAATACAATTACGTGCAAGTAATATGTCACTAGACATACTTTAAAAGATGCCATGTGGAGAGCTTTGCACTCCTCAGAGCCTAAAATAGTTGAAGGACAGCTATTTTTCTTCTCAAGGACAATGAATGCAAGGCTGAAATGGCTCAAAGTCTGATCATCAGCAGTAGCTGCAGAGATGGCAGGTGCCATTCTGAAGACGTTATCCATGGCCTGCTAGAGCTAGGTATGATTCATCTGCTTATAGATAAGGTTATCTAACTCCAAGTGATAAAGAGCCAATCATCATAAAGCAACTCAAAAACAAGTGTTTTAGATAACAGAAACTCTATATACCACATAGAGACATGTTGTGAATGGCTGAAGTAAGTCAGGAGTAAGAGAGAATTTAGAATCAAGACACCTGCTCTGTACAATGTCACAAGCCTTTTGCCCCCTGCACATGTGTTACCATCTTCTTTCCTGGGGAGAAGCTCCAGGGCACCCTACTTCCATGAGCTGATGATGAAATTTTGCCCCCACAGACCTTTGAGGAGTAATCCATTGCTTCAAATTCAGCCTGTGTTCCCACTAGAACATACAAGAGAGTACCTCACCTGAAATGTCATCTAAAAATAAGATCACTGCAATTGTAATCATTTAAGATTAGGTTTTGCTGAAGTACAATGAGTCACTTAGCCAATACAAAAGGAGGGAGCGGAAGAACAAAGATATAGAGTTTAGACTAGAAAGAGTCATGTGATAACTGAGGCAGAGGCTGAGTGACATCTCCATAAGCTAAGAACCATCTCAGATCACTACTCAATCCAATACTAAAAAGAGGCAAGAAAGAATCCGCTCAGCATAGATTTCAGAGGCTAGCATAGGCTTGCTAACACCTTGAGTTTGGATTTCTGCCTTCTAACAAACCCCTGCTGTTTAAGCCACATGGGTTGTGGTCTTTTGTTTCATATATATATATATATATATATATATATGAATATTCTAGGCTTCAGAAATTTTTGTTGAATATACTTGGGTCAGATCTACCAGTTGCAACAGTTCTCCAAGTTCTTAAGATTGCTAGAAATGTAGATTCCTAATCTCCAGCTCACCCTTACTGAATGGGAAGCTCTGGAGATAGGCCCAAGGAACACTTTAGCACAAGCTCTCCAAATGATCCCGACGAAGCTACAAGTTTAGAACCCACTGGGCAGTTACAAAAGGAAAGAGTGGTTAGGTTTCAGGGGTGTGGGGAACAGGGTTGTGTAGTCAGTGCCAGGACTTTAGTGCTGTGCCTATGTGGAACTCTGATAGTTCCTGGAGAAAGAAGTTGGAAAAGAGGAGGATAAACTCAAGAAACTGAGTGGCTTTCTCCCTAGAACAAAAGAGGGGCAGCTGAGACGTCAGTGACACCACTAATAGAGATGGGATCAGAAGTATTGTATTGTTATTGCTATTAAAGAGACAGCCACATTCCAAGACTCATCTGAAGTAAGACAACATATATTACCAATAACAAGTTGGCATAATTACTGTAGTTACTGTAGTTTCCTTTACTCTCTGGAGCAGTGTTTCTCTACTAGACTTTTGGGTGTATATTGGAACCCACTGGAGAGCTTTCACTCTCCAGTGAAATGGGTTCTGCCCACTAGTTCCTCTGTCCATTGACCCCCAGATAGTTAAAGAATGCAGTTATATTTGAGAACCATTAGTCTTAAAATATATTGTCTCAGATGTGAGCTTTAGCTATTTATTTTATTTTATGGTTTGCTAGTGGTAAGGGATAAAATTTCCTAGGTTTGAGTTTCGTGAGCAAAGGAAAAAACAGACAGGGTTTAACTTCGCGCTGTTTTGCTTTGGTGGGGTGAGGTTGTGTCTGTTATTATAGGAGACAAGGTTTAACTCATTGAACCTTAGTTTAAAAAAAAAAAAACATGATGGGACAGATGTTACAAATCCATGCTCAGCTCTCTTTCTCTCTGAAGCAGCAATCAGATGCAGTGAAAACTGGGATTCTGTATTGTTTCCACTCCACTAGTTCTCTGTGTTAGTGCACAGGCATATGTGACAGTCAACTTCCCATCAGTGTAACAGAAGAGCTGAGGTAAACAACTTGGGGGAAGGAAAAGTTCCCTTGCCACATAGTTTAAGAGGGCTCAGTCCATGGCTAGCCAGCTTCATTGCTTCTAAGTCTGCAGCAAGGTAGAAAGTTCACAGTGGCAGGACAGAGGCTACTCATCTCACAGTAGCCAGGAAGCAAACAGAGAGAAGAAATGGCTGGGGATAAAATAGACTCTCCTCAGATACCTATCTAGTAAAGATACCCTCCAAGAAGGACCTGCCTCCTCAAGTTTCCAGCACTTCCTAATGATTCCATTAAATGACAACCAAGCCTGTTGTGTATGCTTTTAAGAGACGTTTCAAATAGAAACAACAACAGTGCGTTGATAAGACTGACTAGTGCTGTGTATGTTATGAGCCAGAGTGAAAACACCAGAGATTGCAAGTAATTTAATTTAGATTTAGAAGGTTACGATATGCTCAAAACCATGTCTAAGAGTCACGTCCTCTTAACCGCTTAAATCTTAGTGTCAAATAAGAATTAGAGATGGAATTGTGATTAGGAATTATTTGTCAGCTACAAAATACAATCCACCTAATCCAGAATTACATAAGAAAGATGGAGTCACATCTGTTGTTGCAGGATATTTGTTCACACTGTGAACCCTGATATTGTGTTATTTATGGGGAAAACCTGTTTTTAGTTGTGGTATGGCTCCACCTTAGCACACGCCTTTAATCCAGGAACCTTCTGCTTGCATATTTTAAACAGGATTAAATAAAGTGAGCCATAGTTCAAAAGGTGGAGGAAGCAACCTGTTGACAGGAAGTGAACATATAGGATTATTAAAAAAGAGACAGAGGGGGAGAGTAAGAGGGAGTCAAGAGGATAGACAGAGACACACAGAAAGTAGAAGGGAGGGGCATTCAGTTTGAAGGATGGTTGTCTTGGAAACAGCATAAGAGAGGGACATTGCTTCTGGGATGTTGGCTGAGGAGGAAGATCAGCTGGGTGCTTTCTCTCCCTCTCTGAGCAAGCAGGCTTTTATATATATATCAAGATATATAAGACATACATAAATAGTGCTTCAGGAGTGTGGATACATGTCTGTAATTCCAGCCACTTGGGAAATGAAATATGGAGGATCAATCACAAGTCAAGTTCAAGGTTCTCTCTGACCAGATCAAGTTCAAGGTAACCTGGGTAACTTGGTGAGATCCAGTCTCAAAACAGAAAGTGATATGAGGACACCTGGTACGAACGTAGTTCAGCCATAAATAGGACACCTGTCTAGCATAGGCAAAGGCCCTCTATTCAATCCCTAGAACTAGAAAAGGAGCAAATAACTGAAAGATGGAGGAAGTACTGCTCTTCCAGTACTTGACGGAGTTGAAGTTAGTGAGTCTGTGTGGACAAGCAACACCTGAGATGCTTCTAAAGCTGAGGCCTCCACTCTGTGTCCCCAATGGTGTTCAGCCACAAGAGGTCCTCCTGAAGTGCAGAATTTAATGACAGTTCTCTGAAATTTTTCACAGTACCATGTTGTCACATTTTAATGTAGCAGGACAGGAGCAATGGAAATGACAAACCTTTTCACAGTGGTGCACTCCCAGGTCAGATGTGCTCTGCTGCTGAAGCATTCTTCCTGAGAGGCTCTGAAGTCCTGTGTGTGTCTTCATAGCAGCTGCTCCAGGGGTTCATGCTCTTCTCTCACTGGAGCAGAAAGTAAGTGTCTGTTGTAACAGTGAGTTTCTCGGGGCATTGGTCTAGATGGGCCAACTTCATATACCCAAAGGGATACTGTTAATTGTAAGGGACAAATCTTATATTCAGTCCATGAGAAACAATGTAGGCTCAGACAAACTGGCTGTGTAGAGAAGGGATGATTCCGTTAAAGAACTGGTTGTACTTTTTAACTCTACCAATAGGTGTTTGGTGGTGGTGGTGGTGGTAGTATGTGTGTGTGTGTATGTGTGTGTGTGTGTGTGTGTGTGTGTGTAGCACACCTGTGTTTAACTGGGTATAATATAAAGTAGGTACTATTTAGAGAGCTGGATGCTTACACAAAGTAATTTCTTCAAAATCCTACAGGTAGAGACAGAGAAGGATTTGTACTCTGAGTGCTCGTATCTGCAGCCTGGCTTATGATTTATGACCTAGGAGGCTAAGGCAGTGTAGCTTTCAGGCTGCTGATACACATGAAGGTGCCATCAACAATGAAAGACAAAAATTGCTTAGTCCCCTTGCTCAGAGTGCTGTACTAACCTATGTAAGCTTCAGGTGATCTGGCATCCTGTTTGATTCCTGCTTCCCTCTTTCTTCTGCCCAGGACCCCTATCTATCTACTCTCACTACCGCCTCTCTTAAGAAACATCTTCCCAAATCCCTTTCTCTGGCTTCCACAGTAAAACACCACTCCCTACTCATGAAATTTAGAAGGTCTTCTGGGATACCTGCTGTACTAGTTTTATGTCACAGTGACCAAAACACCTGGCAGGAAGGGCTCGGAGAGATTTGGCTCACAGTTTTGGGGGATTTCAGTCTGTCCCAGCATGGGAGGCATGGTACAGTGGTACCACCTGTGGTAGTAGGAGTTGGAGATGGAGGCTGTTAACATGCAGGAGACCAGGAAGCAGAGACAGTGTCAGAATCAGTGGCCTGCACAAGCCATTTCCCAGAGGCTCTAACGGCTTCCAAATTCATTTCATCAACTGATGAACAAGCTCACAAAACATAGCTTGCCTCAGTGGTTAGGAGCACTTTCTGCTCTTGCACATGATCTGAGATCTGAATTCTGTTTTCAGAACTTACACAGTGGTTCTCCACCCCCAGTTCCAGGGATTCTATTGCTCTCCTCTGGTCTCCATGTGCATCTTGGCATGTACGTTCTATACATTGCATACATGAAGGCAAAATCATTCATACTCATAAAATATTTTTAAAAAATTAAAATATGAACTTGTAAGGGTACATTTTATACTTAAGCAAGGTCACTTGGCATGACTGCCTTGTGCTATTGATTCTTTGAATATCTTATCTTTCAGCTGAAATGACATTCTGCATGCAAGACATTCTCAGAGTGATTCTGCATTTTTCATGGTCTCCATAGTAGCAAGCATATTGCTAACTGGAAGTATGTATCTGGTCTATTCCTATTGAGTAGATAAATGCAGGACCTATGATACAGGGTTCACATGTTCCAAGGGTTTTTTGTTGATTTTTTTGAACTCTTCAATTAAAATTTTTATATTGGGGGAAATATATTACGTTGTTGTCCCCAAACAGGATATTAATTGTCCTATGCTATCAAATGTAGAGTATTTCTCCAAGTAGAGACCTGGAGAGATAAAGGTGTAAAATATATTGCAGGCAGATATTCATCTAGAATTGCAAGGGTCGTAAAGAGTGCAGTAGAGGACTGGCTAGAAATGTTTCATAATTTCCCTGGTCCTTCTCCTCGGGGACACATTGACCACTTTCTTGAATGCTGAAGAGACATTGAAGTTGTTGTTTAGCTTTTACTGATAAATATTTAATTAGCAAAAACCACCTTCAAATCTCTCTAATGCTATATGGACCAAATACTTGTGAAGTAATAGACTTCTCTTAAATGTACTCTGGGTTACCCAAACAAAGAAAACACAACTCAGAGAACATGCACAGCTATTTTCTACATGTGGTAGTCTGTCTATCCCCTTTTCTGTTGGGTAAATCTTTAAGTACTGTATGTTTTTCTAATTATGTATAAATGCATTTTTTTACTTACTGAAATTGTAACACATGCTCATTATGGAAAAGGCACAGAAATACAAATCAGAGGGGGGAACACATACCCATAGGAGCATTTTCTTTTGTAGAATTCTTAAGTGCTTTGACCAAGGACTTTGAGTGCATTCATAGAGAACTGCTAATTTCCTTCTCCCAGTATGTCTCTGCATGTGCCCCCACTGAGACCTTAAGATGCTATTTTAGAACAATTGGAGAGAAACCATCACTTCACCCACCCGTAGAAAAAGCCTTACCAATCTGTTAATGAACATGATTTAGATGAAACTAGCAGGCTGAAGAAGTAGGTGTACATGTGTCAAGGAAGATGAATCCAAGCCCCGTGGGCCAAAGCTGCAGGCGACCTGATTTGCATGCAGACTCTAGCTACATTTCAATTTCCAGGAGTAGATTATACTCTGAAAATATCTATTGTTAGAACGGCTTCTGGAATTTTTTGTTAGCATTGTTCATTTCTTCCAGTAAGAGAGAGTCCTATAAGACTCCTGAATTGTTTGGAGTGAACTATGAAGAGAAATGGATTTTTGCACCAGGAATAGATGTGAGAAGGCCAGTTGTAGTGGTGATTGTTAACCTGATTGTTAGGCTGGGGTGGGATGGGTTGAGACTTAGAAGTTTGGGATGAGGAAGGTATACAGGAGGGAATAAATTCCACTGACTGCTCCTTTGACCTTGGAAGTCTGCCATTTCCCAGCCCTTTGTGGATGTCAATCAATACCTAGACTAAACCTAGGGAGCACCATCCTGGACTATAAAAGTCATTGCCACATAACCATATTCTTCAAACTTAATTAGACCTGTTTTCTCTTAATAACATACCACCCATACCCCAAATTTTCAGTCCATAATTACAGTCATTTGAAACTTTGTGAAAAATTATTTATTCCATATTTTTTAACACCACTTTGTTGAGAAATGACTGACAAGTAATAAGCTGTGCATAGTTAATATTCACATCTTAATGACTTTGGGGAAAGTGTGCAGCTATGGAACATTTCCACCTCAAGGCTACATTATAATACCATCTCCCAATGGTGACTCCCACCCATTCCATTCCCCTTACTGCTATTACTATGGTTATTCTTTGTGAATTTTATCTATATTATGGTATTAGTAACTATAGATATTGTGAAAAATATATGTATATATACATATATATATATAAATATCCCAGAACTTATTTATCTTAGCATAACTGATATAACTAACTGATATAACTGATATAACTGACACAACTAACATATATACATACATACATACACATGTATACATATGTACATACACATACATATATGTATATATATATATGTGTGTCTCTCTCTGTGTATATATATGTATGTGTATATATGTGTGTATATATATGTACACACACACACACACACATATATAAATATATATATGGAAAGAGAGGGGAGAGTGATAGAAAGCACATGTATGATATACATGTGAGATCAGAGAACATTTTCCGGTCTTGTTTCTTAGGCATCAACCACCTTCTTTCTGAGACAGCATCCCTCACTAACCTGGAACTCAACAAATGCACTAGAATACCTAATGAACAAACCACAGGTATTTTTCTTTCTCAGCCTTCTCAGAACTGGGATTACAAACATGAGCCAGCTTTATTAATCAATCAATTAATTAATTAATGTATTTATCAACCAGAGTGCCACTATGGAATCCTGGCTGCCCTCAAACTCTCTCTATAGACCAGGTTAGTCTGGAACTCATAACTGCTGGGGTTAAACATGTACACTACCATGCCCAGATCAACGCTTTTGTGTGTGTGTTGGGTGGTGGTGGGCTTGGGACTTAAGGTTCAGGTTTTTGTCTGTAAAGCATTTTACCAATTAAGCTATCTCTCCAGTCCTGAAATTGTATGCGTTACCATCACCTTCCCGCTCTTTCTAGGACCAGTTAACACTATTCAACTCTTCCTTCTACGCATTTGACTCTTGTATATTTCAAATATATGTGGAATTTGTAGTATTTGCATAATGCCCTTCTTGTCTATCTATGCAGACTTAACACATGCAGGTCATTTTAGGAGCTTCTGTCATTTGCCTTCTACTGCAATTTAGACAAGAAGAAATGTTCCAATCTTCAGTGTTCCAGGTTGGGTCATAGAGGGTAGATTAAACACAGGGAAGAAATAAACTGCCATCCACAATAAATATGCTTGTGGTATGTACCTAGGTTAACATCTTGAGCCTTTTCTGAATAAAGGTATAAGTGACTCAACCCTTGAACTCTTATCTTACCTGATAGCTGTTTTCAGCCTTGTTCATCAAACATTATCCCTTTAGCTGTGAAGTCATGGCCCCTTTGAATGTCTTGATCCCCCTGTATTTGATTGAGCCAATAATTTGTGAATTAACATGAAGCTGAGAGACATGTGAAAAGGCTTAACATATGGGTATTTGGGAGGAATGGAAAGGAAGAGGGGGCAGTGATTTATAGCATTTCTCAGTTTCTGCAGTGTAAACATTCTCATCCCACTGTGGCTGTTTTCAAACTATTACCACACCATTCAAAGATGTGGAGTTGTATACATTTGGCTCTTGGGAGCCCATGTAAGCTATCTCTAGCCCTACACACTGTGAGTCACTTTGGTGCCAAAGCCTTTAGCTGCTGACCTGAGAGCTCACTCTCCCTATGCCACGGCAATTACTAAAATATGAGAGAGTATCACTTCAACAGCTGCAAGCTACTTCAAAGAACAAGAGCTCCCATGTTTCTAGTAGTGAGCAGTTCATATGAGTGAGGAATAAATAGTTGTTCAATTTCTTTAAGTCATGAGAATAACAGTGCAAGATGATTGACAGGTCCTACCTAACTTGCTTAAGGTTAGTACTCCATTTAACACCAGTGACAAACTAACTTCTATGTGTCTGTATGCTTCAGGACTCATTGCTAACGAAAACCATTTAATTATTCCACTCTGCCCCTTTCCCCACAACAAAAATACACTTTCAACTTCTGAGCTCAGCACCTCATACTCTGTAAATATGTTTACATGTTGCATTTTCTCTTTAAAATTTGTTATTACTATGTCTGTCTGTGTGTTTGTGTGCACTCAGGCATGATGTATGAGTACATGATGTGGGGGGGGGGGATGTACAAATACCAAGGCATCCTTGCGGAGGTCAGAGAACAACTTTGGGGAATCCTCTCCCTTCCATCTTTACATTGGTTCTTGATATTGAACTCAGGTTTCCAGTCTAATGTAGCAAGTACCTTTACTGTTCAGTCACTGCACCAGCCCTGCCTTTTCTCTTACTGCCTACTTTCTTTGTACTCCCTCACCATCTCATGATGATTCTTTTGCTTTTCCACATCTCATTCTGCCTCTACCAGAAGCTTGCACAGTAACTTGAACTTGGAATGTTGTGGAATATTCTTTAGGTTTGTTTATACTTACCTCATAAAATGAGGTAAGTATAATGCTAAATACAACTCAAATATAATGCTAAATACAAATATGTATGTAAACATCTGCAGAGAGAGTATTCAGGTTATCTTCAGAAAAGGTAAGCGTGGGGTCTGCAGATAAAAGAATATATGAGTTTTCTCTTTCTGGGTTTGGGTTACCACCCTCAGTATATTTTCCAGTTCTATCCATTTACCAGAGAATCTCCCTATTTCATGTTTTCTTTACAGCAGAATAGAATTCCACCGTGACTGGGTATGGTTCTGCACACCTTTAATCCCAGCACTCAGGAGGCAGAGACAGGTGGATTTCTGTGGGTTTGAGACCAGATTGGTCTACATAGCGAGTTCTAGGATAGCTGGGGCTACACAGAAGAAGTTGGTTTCCAAACAAACAAAAAACAAAATCAGCAACAAAAATGTCCATCATGTATATTTATCATGTTTTCATAATTCATTCATGTGTTGAAAGGCATTTAAGTAGTTTCATTTCCCCGCTATTGTGAGTAGAGTGATAATAGATTTCCCTGAACAGAGCCTATGGAGTAGGCTATGGAGACCTTGGGCAAATGCCAGTGAGTGCTATAGCTGGACCAGGAGGTAGATGGAGCACTCCACACTAATTTTCAGAGTGGCTCCAAGAGTTTGCAATACCACCAATAGTAAGTAAAGGACCCCTTTCTCTCATGTCCTCACAAGAATTTGTTGTCAGTTATTATTACTGTTCTTTTTATTTTTTCTATCTTACTCATTCTGACTGGGGTAAAAGAAAATAATTTCCTTTTCCTGATTTCTAGGGATGTTGAACACTCTAAAGGTATTTATTAGCTATATTCTTTTGCAAACTCTTTGTTCAACCCATAGTCCTTTTTTTATTGGGTCATTGGGGGTTTTGTGCTGTTTTTGAGTTGTTTTGTATATTTTGGATTTAAATGCTCTACTGAATGTACAGCTGACAGGGATTCTATCCCCACTCTGTGGGTTTCCCTTCCATTGGGTTGATTGTTTCCTTTACTTTTTTTACATTTCATGAGGCCCCATTTGTTAATTGTTGGCCTCAATTCATAGAATAAATGGAGTCCTAGTAAAAAAGCTATTTACTTTTCTTTTTGCACATATACCTTGCAAGATTTTGCCTGTATTTTTCCTAACAGTTACAATGTTTCATGTTTCATATTGAAGTATTTAACCCATTTGGAGTTGACTTTTTTGCAGGATGAGAGATATAGGTCTAAACTTATTCTTCAATGTGTGGGCATCCAATGTGTATTTTTGCCACCTTTGTCAAATTATGCACTCATATTTGAGTCTTCTTTTTTGTTCCACCAATTTTCATGTCTGTCTTTGTGCTAGTGTCATATTTTATCACTATAGTTGTCCTATAGATTTGTGCATACAACATGAAGTAATCACAAAGCTAGATAGGTAGAATAAGACCTTGGTGAATAGGGGAGGGGACAAGAATCTCTACAAAGGGGGATAGTGGGCCCCAGATGCTATGAAGAAGTGAGGAAAATCAGAGGGACAACCTTGACCAGAGATAGGGAAGGAAGGATAATACAGATGAAGAGGGAAGAAGGAGAAATAAGTAACCCTAAAGATGTTTGGAAAAGCCATAGGGGATAGGGAAATATTTTATAAGTTTTTTTTGTGTGTGTGTGTGTGTGTATGTGTGTGTGTGTGTGTGTGTGTGTGTTTATTGCCATATGGCATGATAATGCTCACCCCAAGAACCATAGACATGGAAAACCTCCCTTTGAGTTGTTGGTCAGAGGAATCTACAAGAATTCCCAAATAATGTAGACTATTGCCATTGCCCTTGGTTTCCTCCCAGAACTTGAAAGTCAGAGCCTACTGCTGAAGACATCATGCACGTAGAACTCAGGTCATGGAAGAATCAAGCCGGAACTGGCTTTGAAGTCTCCTCACTGAGGACTAGCTCTCACAGCATCTGAAGTTGCTATGAGAGATGCCAAGGGAAAAGAGCAATTGTCTTAGTTAGGGATTCTATTGCTGTGATAAATGCCAAGACCAAAAGTACCTGAGGAGGAAAGGGTTTTTTTCAGCTTACACTTCTACAATGCAGTCTATCATCTAAGGATGTCAGGCAAGCAGGAATTCAAGGCAGAAATTGGTATAGGTCACAGGGTATTGCGAGAGACCTGACCATGTGTTTTGGGAAGAATTGTGGTGGCATTTGAACCATGTGTTATGTGTGTGTATTATACATGTGTGTTATCCATTTGTGTTATGCATACATGTGTACTATTCATATCTGATGAATGTGTTATGCCTGTGTGTATAATATGCATGTGTATGTGTTATGCATGTATATATAGTATAAATATGTATATGTGTATATAGTATACATGTGTGCTATGCATGTATGTGTAATATGCATGTGTGTGCAAATGCACTTCTCTATGCACACGTGTGGAAGTCAGAGTTTGACATTGAGAGTGTTTCCTATTCCTCTTTACCTTATTGGTTTTTAGACAAAGTTTCTCACTCTTCCTGGAGCCCATCAGTTGACTCACCTGACTGGACAGCAAGATGACAGGATGCATTTGTTTCTGTCCCCCAGCACTGGGGTTACAAATGGGCACTCTTCCCCCTTGATTTTTATGTGTGTACTGTTAATTCAAACTTGAGTACTTATGCATGTGTAACAAGCATTTTATAGACTGGCACGTCTCTCTAGAGATTAGTATAAAACAATAATCTTTTCTAGGTCACTTGAGTTGTAGATTTTATGAAA
Organism: Mastomys coucha; assembly: GCF_008632895.1. Classification (NCBI taxonomy): domain Eukaryota; kingdom Metazoa; phylum Chordata; class Mammalia; order Rodentia; family Muridae; genus Mastomys; species Mastomys coucha. Next base: position 64,851,747 of record NW_022196904.1, read on the forward strand.
AATGCAAAATCCTAAATCACCCTAAATGATAAAGCAGAAGTTAAGTCCATATCCTCTGACGCCAGTGTTCATTGTCTTTAAAAGTCTGAATATCTTACCAGTGTGGGAACTGCTTGACGTTCATGAAAATTACTCTTGCTTATGATGGCCAAGGTACATTTTTTTATATGACATTCCATTATCCTAGGCAAAAAAATATGTCAGATATTTTAAAAGGATTTTTCAAAAGGAAAAAGCTCTCACAACTTAAAAAAAATGCTAGTCTTTTTTATTTTCTTCTTTTTTACCCATTCAAAACCAATATATGTCAACTCTTCAAGATTCTCATTCATTAATGATTATACCTAGCTCAGAAGTAAGCATTCATTGAAGTCTTCACTATGGCCTCTTTACACTGGGTGCTGGCTAATGTTAAATATCTAGTAAACACTGTGAGATATGTGGGTTCCTTGAAAGACAAATGTGATATGAGGTCAGAGCAATATCATTTGTCAAACTGAACCACCTATTACTATGGTTTGTGGTCATTATTTATATTCAATGCCTTGTCACTGATAATAATTCAGGTGGCAAATGTCCAGTGTAGCTTATATAATACACGCTTTCCAGTGCTTTACTTGAAGTGTGTCAAGATGCACAAAATTGTCCAAAGTGTCTCATACCCATAATTCCAGCACTTGGGAGGCTGCTGCAAGAGGATTGATTGCTATGAGTTTAGGGACAGGCTGGCCTACAGAGTGAAACTTTGTACCGAATACCAGGAGGAGAGGACAGCCACAGTAGTGTAGTGAGACCCCATGTCAAAAACCAACTGGCCAAAAACACACACGCACACCCAAACACACACATGTACCCCAAACACACACACACATGTACATACACACGCACAGGAGAGAGGGGTGGGGAGGCAGAAGTAGGAAGAGACACATAAACAGAGACTTTATGATTTCAAATGAAATGCTGAATATAAAAATAATATGAATTTATAATTGTGTCAGAGCTTTAAAGTATAAAAGTAACATAAAAGGGCAAAAGGAAAAGCCATAGAATTCACACTTAAAAGGAGATAATGTCCTGAGACAACGTCATCTTTATTCTTATATTTGGACTCTGGAGATTCACTTGGTGAAAAATGTGATCACACCATAGGGAAGAAGCATTAATAATGAGTACAAATGTGTTCCATAAAATAGACACACAATTAAAGGTATTCGTGATACACATGGTATAAGAATGGGATTGTATTGTGATTCAGTTGCAGCATTATACATGAGTTCTGATGACAGGTGGGTCTACTGGTCCATCTTAACTCACGACTTGTGGACATTGTCCTAATGGCTTTCTGAAAATGACAAGATTATTAACATAATCACAGGAGAAACACTTATGAATTCTCAAGGGAAGGGAGTACACATTTTCAGGTGGCAAAGACAGGAAGAATAGATTATAATCATGGTATCTGTAGCCTTTTGGTGGGATTACTGGAGACATTCTTACAGAGCATACAGAAGAGGCTGGTGAGATGTTGATGAGATAAAGTGAGATGCCTTGAGAGTCTAGGAACAATGCTTTCAGATTAAAATGTCACACAATCTTTTATGTAAAAGTAAGCTACTAGTAAACTGGGAGAACTCTCGAGAATTAGTCTGTTAAGGTGTAAGGTTGATTTAGACCCATTCTGTCTTCTGCTGAATCCTTTTCATTTACACAAGCAATGGTGATACTATTTACTTTATCTTGTTGCTAGGCAGACTAAATGGGTTACAACCCACAGAAATACCAAGCTTGGCAGAGAGAAGTCTCCCTGACTGCTTCTTCACACACATGTCCGGGATAGTTACTTCTGGCTTTTTTCTTGTTGAGAGGATAAACAGCTCAAAGGCCCACTAGAAAGTCAAAATATAGGCAACACATTTGTATAGATTTATTGAGTATTCAGTAACTATCACAACTTCAGGTGTGTGTCTTTCTATTTAGGGAGCTTTCTGGTGCACAGAAGCAAATTTCAAATGTCCTGGAGTAAGTCCTACAGCATTAGCAGTCTTCATAGTGACCAGCCCATGTCAAAACCATGCTAATCACAAGTCTTCCTTCTAATCTCCTTTTGCCATGTCCCTGATCATTGCCAAGTGATGATATGCAAGATGATCTAGAATAGGAGAAAAGGGTTTTGTTGGTTTGTGTGTGTGTGTGTGTGTGTGTGTGTGTGTGTGTGTGTGAAGACTCTTTATTCCCAAAGTTTGACCTGAACACTATCTGCCATTGTAATTGAATGGACAGCACAATTTATTTTCTGCCCAACCACTGTAATCTACCCCTCCCTTTGCCCACAGAGTTTTGTGGCCCAATTTCTTTCTAATATCTCAGGAAATGCTTTCTGAGCAAATTAAAAGGAAGTCAAGAAGAACTGATCATTATCTATGCACCAAACAGCATATTGCTCATTTCTACTCTGGATACACACACACACACAACACACACACACACACACACACACACACACACACACACACACACAGCATTGGAAATGATGATACCACACAGGCCAGCACTGCAGCAGTAGTTGAAGGCATGTAGAGCAAGGTACATGACATCAAGCAAATGACAAACTGTTAGCATCCCAGAGAGAAGCCCTAGCCTAGTTTCATTTGATTGCTGTAACAAATAGCATGTCCAAAAGCAGCTCAGAGGAAGAAAGGGTTTATTTGTCTTATACCATGTCTTAGTTAGGGTTTTACTGCTGTGAACAGACACCATGGCCAATGCAACTCTTATAAATGTCATTTATTAAATGACATTTAATTGAGTCTGGGTTACAAGTTCTGAGGGTCAGTCCATTATCATCATGGTGGTAACTATAGCAGCATCCAGGCAGACATGGTGCTGGAGAAGCTGAGAGATATACATCTTGCTCCAAAGGCAAACAGGAGATCATCTTGCAAGCAGCTAGAAAGAAGGTCTCCTAGACCTACAATGACATACTTCCTCCAAGGCCACATCTATTACAACAAGGATACACCTACTCCAACAAGGCCATGTCTCCTAATAATGCCACTCCTTGGTCCAAGCATATTCTAACCACCACATGCCACAATGTCATCACTAAAGTTTTGACATCCAATTGCCTGGTTTTGAATCTCAGTTTTGACATTTGTCAAATACATAGATGGAAGACAAGTTACTAACCAAAACCTTCCATTATGATTTACATCAAGTGAGAGACCTTAAGGAAAATTCAAAGAGTTATATCTACCAGTAGAGTGCACAGCCTACTGTAAGCAGTCCAGATGTGGATGTACCTCTTCTTCTGGGTTTACTCTGTATGTGCTCCCATTTATCAGTATCCTCTTAAATTACTGGATCTGGAGCTATGAGCAGGTGCACATGAGTGCTTCATAAACTAAAGGGCCATAAACCATAAGGTGGACAGTTTTGGACTTGTAGCTATGGTCACAGGACTTCCCCCTGACATATTTTCTTCTTTTAGTCAACACAGTATTTTAGGCTTTTTCTCTACATTAACGCAGTACCTTCTTGGTTTGAAGAACTCTAAGATATTTTACTGGCTTAAGCTGGACATGAAAAGAAAATTTTACAAATATTTTTTAAAATAAAATTATGGCTCTCTCTCTGTCTCTCTCTGTCTCTCTGTCTCTCTGTCTCTGTCTCTGTCTCTCTGTCTCTCTGTCTCTCTCTCTCTCTCTCTCTCTCTCTCTCTCTCTCTCTCTCTCTCTCAGCTGTTTGTTCCCATTTGGACCATATGGCAGGACAATACAGGAAAGGAGATTGTCACAGACTTTTTCCTCTTTTTGTGTGGCAAAATCTATACTCATTCCATTTGTCAAGAAGCCATTTATTTACATTTCACATATCATTGTAACTGGGTAAAAATAATTATAGACAATCAGAAACGAAACCACAGAACTAGACAATAATCTTCTGTAGTATATAGTCATCAAAACCAAGTGTTACCTATCATGAGAACTTCTGAGGTCTCAACTAACTGATAACTCAGTGCAGTCACTGTGCAGTCAGCATCCAAACGTATAAAAACCACCTTCCCCACCAAAGCATTCAGCTGTCATTAAGTAAGTCTACTTCTACTCCCAGGATGGAGAGCGTGCCCAGGCTTAACCATTCCATGAGTGTAATTATCAAAAGGAGAATCTCCCTTGTGCTTGCAGAGTTCTTACAAACCTAACAATGGGTGCTTTCCTTACTGCAGGCATTTGCTTCTTTCCTGTGGGCAAAAAGTCAGATCCAGTATTGCCAGGTGTTGCAATGGATCTGAAGGGCATCGGAGAGAAAATTTAGATAAAAACAAAACAAAGCAACAAGAGAAACTAGACTTCCTGCTTTCTAGGTGCTAGACCAGCTGATTTACCAGCACATAAGTGGGTAGATAACAGGTAGTAGGGAGATTCAAAGTGACCAAGAATCCCTGAAGCACTTTAACAATTTTGTAAGTAAGTTAAAATACATTTTTATGCTGAATGCTTGATTGTGGGATTTCTGAATAAAATTGTATTTGATAACACTTAGCAAATACAGTACTTGCTAGGGGAACTGTGAAAGCCAGTAATTTCCGAGTAAGTGTGGTATTATGTGGGACAAGATGTCAGCCCAGCCTCTTATTCCACTTAACATTGCTTAGTGTCTAAGGAGGGCAGGCATGTGGTCTACGTTAAACAGGAATATGCTCTTCATGTCTCACAAATTCTGGTTTGTACTACTGTGAACTGTTTGCACAGAGTGGAGTGTTTGCAGAGCCCCTTTAATCAATTATTAATCTCTTCCACGATCATCCTCGGCAATATGAACTCTTCCCCCTGTTTCTGATTCTCATCAAGAAACCAGTATGATGGCAATACTATTTTTTCTCCGTTCTCCTGTACAGGATGTGGCCATGGTGCCCAGCTTGAATGACATGATCCTGAAGCCCTACTTCCACAAGGAACTACAGCAGCTAGTGAACACTTGGCTCAACCAGCAGGCATGCAAGATCTGCAAATGCAAGGCCGGGCAGGCGAAAGTGCACCGCATTGCCCCTTGTCCCACGTCCAGTCCCATCAGGCCTCATAGTAAGGTACCCTACAGTTAGATGCCACACCAACGTCAGGGCTGGCAGGGGCTTTAGCCTGGAAGAACTCAGGGTAGCTGGTGTCCACAAGAAAATGGCTCGCACCATCGGCATCTCTGTAGATGGAGGGAGGCGAAACAAATCCACTATAGGCCACTGTCTAGTGGAGGACCACTCCAAGCTTTTACTTTTCCCCAGGAAGCTTTCTGCTCCAAAGAAGAAAGGCAGTTCTGCTGAAGAACTTAAATTGGACACCCATCTAACAGGACCTGTAATGCCCATCTAGAATGGGTACAAAAGAAAAAGGCCAGAGTCATCACAGAAGAGAAGAACTTCAAGGCTTTTGCCAGTTTCTACATGGCACTGGCCAATGCCCAGCTCTTTGACATCTGAGCAAAAATGGTGAAGGAAGCTGCAGAGCAAGTCGTTAAAAAGAAAAAGTAATGCATGGTTGGAGTGTCGTAATAAGTTTTCCATAAAGAAAAAGAAGAGGAAATCATTCTAATCTCTAAATACTAGTATGACTTTTGCAGATTGGGCTATACTCACTAGTGTTAGTGTTCATCAACCTAGATTTATTATCCAACATAATTCAGTCCAAAATAAAATATTTTAAAACTAGTGTTCTCTTATACAGAGGCCTATTTCTAATATAGTGTTAGAATGCACATTTAATATTTTGTTCTGTCTGAACACCAATACCAATAGCATACAAGTCTCATTGAATAGATTTTTTTAGTGTATTTATTACAATGAATGCAAAATGAAGACTTCTATTGAAGGACCTTTATTTAAGTATAAGCTCTTGATCTCAGCATGAAGCTAACAGGTGATAGGCACTAGAATTTGACAAGTTGATAAGTGAATGTTACTTCAGTCATGTCGGGTGACATATTTCTTTAGTCACTTTGTTTTTTTGTTTTGTTTTATTTTGTTTTTGAAACAAGGTCTTACCATGTATCCCTGGTTGGCCTAGATTCACTTGAAAGACCAGGCTGGCTCTGAGCTTACAGAGATCTACCTGCTTCTGCCTCTGAGTACTGGGATTTAAAGAGTGCACCACTATACCTGGCTAGGCGAACTATTTCTTTGAGATACAAGAGAGACCATTGCATCCAGGGAAGTTTACTACATTCTTAATATAAACACACACACACACACACACACACAGAGAGAGAGAGAGAGAGAGAGAGAGAGAGAGAGAGAGAGAGCGAGAGACAGAGAGACAGAGAGACAGAGAGACAGAGAGATATACATGAAAATTACATCTCATTCATCATTCAAAATTTGTGTCTTTAAAATTGTTTGACTTGCATGTGAAATATACATAGAATCACATAGTTATGCAGCTAGAGACTATTTTATTTGCTTTGTCCCTGACTTGGGCATCTGGAGAACCTCTTGATCGATCTTTAGGTCTACACATGACTTGGGCTGCAGAAGAAATTTGATGAGTATGGTCAGCAAATTGTAGAGTACCTTTGATCATTTATGCTGTTCTGTGTCTTGTTTTATGACATGGGAAAGGAAACAAAACAAGAGCAAAGGTCAACGCCCAAGCCCCAAACACAGGCTATGAATTCTACTCTCAGCGTTTTATTCTCCATGTCTCTGGAAACAGGTGGTACAGTTAGTTTTTGTTCTGTGGAAATATTAATATGTTAGGTCTCAGAGTCTACATGACTCTTTCACGAGCTGGCACGAAAAAGTGTTTGACTCAGAGATAACACTCAACTTTCTACCTGACACATTTATCCATGTAGCCTCATTGACTCCTAGAAAATAGAACCAATGGTCTCTTAGCCTGCTGCAAATGTTAATCTTTCATTTGTCTTGCAAAATTTAATGCAGATGCCTCTAAACTCATAAGATTAAATTTAGAGTTTAGTTTTATTATGGTTACATTATTAGATAAGCAGTCTTTTCGTAGTTTATATATTTAAGGTAAAATGGTCAATCTTTCATTTACTAATTCCTTCAAATTTATATTGGAAAAGCCTTCATCTGTTCCTCAATGCTTAGTGTTTTATTTTAGTTTGAGTATATTTTTAAAACTGAAAATCAGAGCTCTATTGAATTCCTAGACTTGTTGAGTTTTCTTTGGATAGCATAATATACAGACCTAAGTCGGCACTCCTCCCTTGGGATGCTATCTTAGCAATATGAATAAATGTCTCTGTCATCTTTCACTTGGATATGGTAAGTACTTGCACATATTTATCTCTTTTGAGGAATTCTTTGTTTGGGGATAGTACCACTGTTTAACTTTGTTTCTTTTTATCCAAATATTCTAATATTTAGTGACTGCTTTTTCTCTTCTCAGGTCTCCATTACCACATTGATCTTACTTCTCACTTTTTTTTTTTTTTTTTTTTTTTTTTTTTTTTTTTTTTTTTTTTTTTTTTTTGGTTTTTTGAGACAGGGTTTCTCTGTATAGCCCTGGCTGTCCTGGAGCTCACTTTGTAGATGAGGCTGGACTCGAACTCAGAAATCCTCCTGCCTCTGCCTCCCAAGTGCTGGGATTAAAAGCGTGCGGCACCACCACCTGGCTGTACTTCTCACTTTCATTCTTGTTCCACCAAATTAAAATTAAAATGTTTGGCTGCTGCTGTGGTTTGACTATGGAATATCCCCCTCAGGCCCATGAGCTTCAGATTTGGTTCCTAGTTGGGAGTTCTGCTTTGGCAAAAGTTGGTGAGTTTAGTTGGTCAGACCTGGCTGGAGGGAGTAGATGCTCCCTTGGGGTCATCTTATCTCTGGCCCTGTCTTGTCTGACTCCTCACTGCTTCCTGGCTGCAGTGCACTGCAAAACTGCCCCTACAACCCAATCCCATTCCCCTGATACTCTGTTTCCTCTTGGCTTAAAGCTATGTAGCAAGACAAGCACAGAGTAATACCTCCAAACGGAGGAGGCAAGACAGTGTTCCTCCTCTGAAGTGCTTCTGTTAGGTGTTTCCACAGTGGCAACGAATATCCACCAATGCTATTGACATTCTGATCGATTATTTTAAAAAGGGATTAGTGAATTGATTTGCTTTACTTTCTCAAAACACATAAATCCTCCCTTCTGGAAATTATTAGCTTTTCCAATAAGGCATGGTTATATCTAAAATGAATATGCTATGGTTAGAGAGATGGGCAGCAGTTGAGAGCACTGGCAGCTCTTATAGAGCACCAGGGGTTCAATTCCCAGCATGCCGTGGTGGCTTACAACTGTCCCTGGTTGCAGGGATCCAACACACACTTCTGGCCTCCGTGTGAATCAGGCATGCATGTGGTACACAAACTAGCATACAGACAAAATACTCATAAAATACAAACAAAATTTTAAAACTTTAAAACAAATAAAATTCCCAAGTCACTGTTCTACAAATTTACTTCTGACTATTTTGCAGCTTTTGATTTGGTTCACAGTCCTATATTTTCTCACCATGTTTTCTAAATGAATGACATTCACGCACTATGATTATACTGAGTTCAAAAAAATTCTTTTGTGTCTGGCCATTTCAATAGGTACTTAGAATTTTAGCATGTGATCATAGATTTTTCATGTATGTAATGTGGATCTGGAGTACCTCAGAAATAATATTTTTTTTCTTAGCTAACAGAAAGGTGTGGTTTAATTATTCTTATTGTTAAATGGTATGCAATTTTAGTGTTGCAAGATAAATAAAATGTTCTGGAAATGGGTGATTGTAACCATTATAGAACCGTGTGAATATACTTAGTGGCACTGGGCTCTACACATGAACTGTTCAGATGGTTAATTATACCTTTATTTCACAAAATACATAAAAATGATGGTGAATACTGCCTTGGATTACATCACGCTCTATTCTCAAAAGATGTCTGTGTATCTATGGAAGTTCCTTGTACAGAAACAAATGTTCTCTACTACTTTCTCTGTATTCTCTCATTGATAAACAACACTATAATAATACATTTTGGGGGTGTATTAGCAATCATCTAACATCTATTAAGAATTTAGACTGTGCCAGGCATTCTACTAAAAGCTTGCATCCACACCATTAGAGTGAGCTCTCCAGCATTGCCCTGACTAGCTCATTTAATGCCACAGCTGACAAGGGGGCAGGGTCAGCTCTCTTGCTCCTATGTCCTTAGGGCCAGCTCATCTGTGCCTTCACCACCAGCGCCAGTTCTACTGTGATGCCCGGGTAAGGTACAGAGACCACTCTCCAGAATGCTACAGCCTGTGTGTGGGAAGAGGATTGGCAGGGGCAGCACACCTACCCTCCTGACCTCAGGGTCAGCTAACCCATTTACCATAGGTAGAGAGGGGAATGGGAGGTGATCTCTCCCTCACCCACACCACTTCATAGCAGAAGAGGAATAGGACTAGCTCACCCACACCTCCACTAACAGGGCCAGCTCTACTGTGCTACCCAGGTGAGGTGCAGAGCCGATTCCTCAGAGTGCTACAGCCAATGAGGAGTGGACCAATACTCCTGGCTCTCAAGACCCTAGCATAGTCAGCTCTCATGCCCGACACAGGTGTTGAGGGGTTAGGGGGAAGGGCATCTCTTCCTTACCTAAGCTACCCCATGTCAGACTAGAGACAGGACCATCTCTCCAGTGCATGGCCTTAAGGGTGAGCTCATCTGTTCCCTCTCCATAGGGGTCATCTCTACCGTTCTGCCTAGCAAGGAGTAAGGCCTTCTTCCCCAAGTGTGGTGGCTAGCAAGAGGCAGGCCAGCTCAGCACAGTGCTCAGGAGGTAATCCAGACCAGGGACATCTGAATGGTCTTCGGTGGTAATATGGGCCTGGGACATCAACACAGATTCTAGCTGCCACAGGACAATGGACGCACATATAACCTCTGGAAGCAGCCTGGATGTCCCCATGTCCTCAGTTGGCAGCTCAGGCCATTCAGATCAGGCTGCCACTTCCCTTAATAGAATGTCCCTTAAATAATCCACATGGTCTCAGATTGCAGCCCAGATCACAGACATCCATTCGACCTTTGGTGGTAACTCAGGCCACAGACATCATCACAGAGGCAGATCCAGAAGGACCACAGACCCAGACATGGCCTTTGGTGGCAGCCCTGGCAGAATCTCACCATGGCCTACTCACATTTGCCTGCTCCTCTCCAGTTCCACCTTTCTCCACAGGGTACAAAACCCCAGCTTTGCTTTTTCTTCCACCTCTCCAATGTTAACTCTAACTTTCCCATCTCTCCATCACACAGTCATTCATCATGGTGACACTGGCAGAAGGTGCTTGGATCTCTTTCTTAGCCCTGGCCACCTTGGTACACACTGGTGGGTAGATGGAGCACCTTCCTAACATGCTCTGCTGCTGCAACCACCTGCTATTCACCAAAGATCAGAAGCAACAGCCATCTCCCAGATACTCACTATAACACTGTCCTTTGCATCAGCAAAGTGTGTCTTGCCCACACTTACGAAAAGTGGGGAAATATAATGAGTACAGTTGGAGGAGAATGACCGTAACCATATAGAAGAGACATTCATCCCAAGGGACCTAGCATGGAAATCACCAGGCTGTTCTTCCTCCTTAGAAATGCTGCAAGACAACAGGAAGAGAACTGGAAGGATATTCTAGAAGAAAAACATGAAACCCAAAAGGAGGAAATTGGAAGAGAGACTGGGAGTGTGACCAAGCATTCCATTCCAGGACAGAGTGAGAAGCAGGGAAAGATGCAGGGCTGGGAGCAAATCCATACTGGGATAACTCTCAATATGGGGAAGTTTGGAATGTGGGTGAATTTAAAATTGGGTAGACATTTATTTTAGTTTTTTTTAAAGTTTTCCTTTTAGGTTTGGGGGATTGCGAATACCAAGATAAGGCACACAAACAGCTCCCATGAAGAACATGCACTCTAAATTATTTTAAATTATAATAAATACATAGAATATAATTTAAAAAAAAATGCTGCAAAAGAAGAATAGCTTGCTTGTCCCTTGCAGGATTATCTTCCTATGTATTATCAAATTTCCTTTCTACTTGTCCACCTTGCAAAATATATCTGCTATCAAGACTTGAATTAGCAAAGTCAATGACTTGAATTCAAAGACTTGAATTAGAAACCCAGTCAATGGAGATAAAACCTCTTTGTGCTTTTGGGTTCCAGTCTGGAAATGCAATCATGAATATCGAGTAAGGGTATTTGCATAGCTGGAACAGAACAGCTTCAAAATCCTGACATCGCAAGCAACTAGTGCTTTGGTCTGACAGTTTATGTGTGGAAGAGTGACCTTTCTTCCTCTACCCTCGACACTACAATTGGTTCTTAGCTTTATTAACTGATGAACAAAGCTCAAAAGCACTTAAACAGAACTGACATCACTAGCCAAATGTGTTTGTTTCCTCCAGCCTGAGATGCTGGTTCCAGATGCTGATTGTCATCTCACCAATCCAGCTGTCGGGACTTTCAATCACCACCACTCCAACCAGTCACGTGATCAACCAGCAGTAAGTAATGGATGCCTTAAAATGTTTTCTTGCCTTCTGATGGGATAGTCAATAATGAGCGGGGAGAGGGTAGGAGAGAGGAAGGAGAAGAGGGAGAACAGGAGAGAGAATAAAGGAAAAGAAAGAGGAGGGAAGGGAAGAGGGCAGGAGAGAAGGGGAGGGGAAGAAAGGAGCAAGGAAGCAGACCAGGCAAAGGAAGGAGGAAAACACTGTTCCTTGGCCAAGGCTGCCTTAGTAAAGAGGCAGGCCAGCTCTGCACAGTGCTCAGGAGGTAATCCAGACCAGGGACATCTGAATGGTCTTCGGTGGTAATATGGGCCTGGGACATCAACACAGATTCCAGCTGCCACAGGACAATGGACACACATATAACCCCTGGAAGCAGCCTGGATGTCCCCATGTCCTCAGGTGGCAGCTCAGCCACTCAGATCAGGCTGCCACTTCCCTTAATAGATGCCTCTGAATGGCTTAGCCAAAACGAATGTGTCCTCTCACACCTTTGGAGGCTACGAATTCAAGATCCTGGTGTCAACAGAACTGGGTCCTTCAGATGCAGAAGGGAAGAGTCTTCTAGCCTCTCTCTAGGTGTGCTGTGGGCTTCCTCTATAATTGTCTGCAGATTTCCTTCTCTTCTAAGTATTCCAACTATATTGGACCAGGACCTCCTTAACATCCTACTCTTTGAAAGCCTGTCTCTAAGTACACTCACATGCTGAGGTCTTTGGGTCTAGGATTTTAGCATAAGAATCTGAAGGGGATTCACCCTATAATAGCCCTCTTTGCTGCTCTCATCGATTCAAAGAAAATGGTTAGGAAACCTTCAAATAGTCATGAGTAAAAATCATTCAGTCCAAACCAGAGTGAATCACTGTCAATATTTTGACATGATTTTCTTTTCTACTTCATTTGTTTGGTAGTGTGTAGCTTTGTTTCCCGTACATGATTAAAATCACACCATGTACACAATCTTGATCTAGCTTTTGGGACATATGTCCACTGAGGCTCATCGTTTCATGAGTATTCATATTTATGTTCTTTTAAAGAACATAGATTCATTTTATGTTCTAATTTCATAACATTTATGAATATAGCAGACATAATTATTTTATATTGGGTGATTACCCTTCTTAGTTTAAAATATTTCATTTATACATTCTTTTCTGTGATTGCTCATTTTTTTTATCAACACCAATTTTATTAAGGTTCTCAAATATGAAATTGTGATATTTATCATTTGCCTTTTCTTCTACATTTTTGAAATTTGTCATTTTGCTCTTGTTTTTTTGTCTTTGATTTTCCTTGATATGATTATGCTTTTAATATTTGCAATTTTAACTGAATTCACAAATTAGCATGTTTTCTTTCTTTTACAATACTTATTCTTTTTTTAAAAAAGATGTATGTGTATATGTGTAAGCTTGCATCAGAATGTGTTGGATGCCCTGGAACTGGAATTACAAATGGTTGTGATCTGTCATGTGGGTACTGGGAATTGCAACCTAGTTGTCTGCGAGAGTAGGAAATGCTCTTAGTGACTGCCCAGACCATAAATTATTATGCTACTTAAGAAATAGATATTGAATCATGCACTGTTAACTACCCATAAAGCTTATAGTGAAATCCACTTATATTTTATTAAAATATTAGGGACCGGGGTTAAGTTTGTTGCACATGCTCCTACCTCATCCTCTTGAGAAGCTGGTGCTAGAGATGAGTGTCATCATGCCCAGCTTCGAAGTACTTGATTGTTACTAAGTATTTTATCTATATAAGCATAATAATGAACTCCTTAAGCAATGGGTTTTTACCTTCCTTATGAGCAAAGCTTTGGAATAACAGTCCAGTGATAGGCTAGTGTGCCTGGTGACCTTATACAGTTGTACAATTTGGGCTCTGCATACCATTCACCTTAGACATATTCTGTGTGGAAGGGGCTTTGTGGACAGAAGCCTCCCCTATAGGATGGATAGATACATATAAATATATAACTTTGGAAACCTTAAAATAGACTCATGGTTTTTTTTAATCTGAAGAAAATTATTCTTAGTCATGAAGGTGAAAAATTGAGAACAATGATCATATTTCAGTGTTGACAACCATAGTTAAAAATGATGCTAAATTTCATAAACTTAGATATTCTATAATTGAAGTAGATTAACTATTCTACTTTAACGAATAATGATGCTTGTTTATTTAGTGATTGTGTGTGGGGTAGGGAGGGATGAGAGATAGAAGGAGAGAGAGGAAAGAGAGACAGAAAGACAGAGGGTGAGTCCATGTTCTTGTGGGTTCAAGCACATGTGTGTATGAGTGCATGCCCTGTTGTGTGTGTTCATGTGCGTAGAGGTCAGAGGACAGTGGTAGGTGTCTTTCCTCAGGTGAGTTCCACTTTTTATGGGTCTGTAAAATCACCAAGTACCTTAGGTTGGCTCGCAAGTGAACTCCAGGGATCTACCTGTCTCTCCTTCCAATCTTATGGTTGTTGGGGTCAAAAGCATACTCAACCATGCCCAGTTTTTTAAACATGAGTTCTGGGGACCTCAGGTCCTCAAGCTTGAGAGCCAAGCATTTTATAAACTGAGCTATCAACCCAGTTCATGATACTTGTTTAGGAAAACAAACAAACAAAAACAGAGCAAATATCTATAGTACATTCTTAATCCAAGAAATACAAATTATTGCATCCATTCAGATTGTGACTCTTTATATCTATATTTACCTACATGAGAAAAACCAGAAAATAAAAATTAGGACAAATTCTCTCATTTATAAAAATTATTCTCAAAATTTGTGGTTACATATAATATTTTTTCTTAATGCAACCAAAAGAAAAGAGCCTCAGCTTTAAGAAAATTAGCAGTTAGTGCTTTTAAAGGTCAGAGCATTATTCTTTTGAATGAAAAACATTTTTTAAAAGGGCACTGCAGGCCTTGAGTGCTCTGCCCAGACTTGCTATGGAGAGACTGACTGTGCTCTTTGTCACATGTCGGTTCTGTCTCTCTCCCTGTCACTATGCATCTTTTCACCAAATCCACCCCAGAGCGCTACCCGACCAGTTGACCATAATCAGCAAGTACTGAGAGGTTTTTCCTCTTGCCAACAGTAGGAATCCACAAGAAGGCTGGTTTTCACACAGGGAAATAGAAATTGGTGGCAGGTGGTTTTCAGTCATTTTGACAGCACCTCAATTGAGCTGGCTCCACTTTCTAAAGCTCAGTAGGGGGTAGTGGAATGGCTCAGTTGTCATCACTATCTGAGAACTTGCCCTTTTGGGGAATTTCTTTCAAAGGCTTGCCTAATGTATGGTAAAAAACCATTGGCTGCCTGGAACAGCAGACAGAACATTAGAACAGTGTCATGGGGCTATTTAGCTTCACCTGGAAGTTCTTTGCAGCTGTGTTGATTCCAGGAAGGCTGGTTATATGGATGCTATATGTGCTAAGATAGGAAGCAGGTTTTTCTGATAAGATCAGAGGAGATTCCCATTTCTGATCCAACACCTTTATTAATGTCAGGCTCTGAAAAAAGAAAACATAGGGCAAACAGACAAAATGAAAAGACTATGGCATTGATATTGAACCATTGCTTATAATGGTAGCAAGGAACAGGTGAGTCCTTCAACTAGGACATGGCTGACTGAAGAAGCCTAAGGATTTGATCCTAGCCTAACATCTGCCCCCCAAAGGTAACACACGGCACATGACAAATGATAAACATGATGTCTTGGCTTCAGACAATTCTCAAAGCCTATTCTATAGAGATGGCTTTCAAAGTGAATTCATGAAGCCATCATTTGAAGGAATAATTAGGTTTAGATTTACAGATTGGAAATAATTGGTTGCCTTGAGTGGTCTCTGAGTTCTCTTTTATGGTTCTCATTAATCTTATACTTTATTATTGAAATGCAAATGTTTGGCAGTGTATATGTAGGCATTGCTTTTCTATGATGAAAAAGTCACTAAATCTATGTGAATGATATATTCAGAAATTTTTGGAAGGTTTTGCTCATGCCTTTCTCTCATCTTCACTGCTCTCTATCTAGTCTTCATCGTTCCTGATTCACAATCTCCCTCTGGAGACGGCAGATCTGCTCTTGAGTCCTGAATCTGTTCAGGGGAAGAAGGGAGGTAAATGTCAAGAGTTTAGACACCATACAGAAATCCATATACCTTGAATAGCCAAAGAAGATGCAAAGTAGTAGTGGGAACAATGAAAAGGCCAAACCCAGGAAGAAGACTCTCAGGCAAAATGGCAGTGGCTAGAGGTTCTCTGTGTCCTTCTGTGCCTTGTTTGTGCATGAAATAGTCTGATGCAAGAACAGCAGGAAGGGAGTTTTTGGATTGTTGTAAAAAAACAAAACAAAACAAAAAATTCCAAATGCTATGAATTCATTTACACTTATTCCCATAGCTTGTGAGTCATGAGTAACTAATGGAATGTGGCTGAGATAATGAATCCCAAAGCCAGGGCAGAAGAGGACAGGGATGCAGCTCCTGCCTGCTCTACTGGAGCACTAGCCCAACATCTGTCCATAGTCAATTTGACTTCCTGAGAGCAGCTGTGATGTGAAGGAGACCAAGCCTCATAGTTAAGCCTCATAGAAGAGCTCTGACCCACAGCCCCAAGTGATATCAACCACTATGCACGACAGTAGACATGCCTTTAGAAAATTCCAGGACTAATATTTATACCAACAACTCCATTGAATATCTTCAGTTAAGACTTCAGATTGCCAAAACAGCATTAATCTATCTCCACTCGGTCCTGATAGTCCAATAGTTATTTTGTGTCAGTCAGTTTTCAGGTTTGAAGCCTCATCTTAATTTTTCAGTTGTTACTTCAAAATATAAACTAAATTTGGGTGTGATCTTACTTACCTGTAATTCTAGTACTCTAGGCCTGAGGCAGGTAGATAATCATTCTGAGACGGGTCTGCAAGCTCCTCAAGGCCCTCAAGTTTCTGGGCTCCCCCTCCACCCCCAACCCCAGCCACAGTCTACTCTAATACTGTAAACACCATTTTTAGCCCCTCAAGACACAGGCAACTAACCTCTGTCCTACAGGAAAAAAGCCAAAGATCAGACCACAGAATCCCACCAATCCCTGAGTTTGCCTCAAGATCAGGCCACAAAAGCCCTCCAACCCTGGGCCACCCTAGACAGCTCCACTCTCTGAGAAACCCAATAAAAATCTACCTCCTAGAGGACCTTGGCCCTGTGAAGGTTCTATGCCCCAGTGTAGGGGAATGCCAGGGCCAGTAAGCAGGAGGAGGTGGGATGGTGAGCGGGGGGGCAGGGGGAGACAGGGAATTGTTTTAGTTTTTGTTTTTTATTTTATTTTGGAGGGGAACCTGGAAAAGGAGATATTGTAAATAAAGAAAACATCTAATAAAAAAAAAACTCTGCCTCCTGCTTAGTTTTTTGCTGCTTCTCTCTAGAACAAAGGCAAGCACCATCTTGTGTGTGTGTGTGTGTGTGTGTGTTTCTAATAAATCTCTTGTGTGTGGTTTGCTTTGTGGTGGGACTTTGCGGTATTTCTTGCTCCTTATTGCCAAGGTGCCTTTTCCTTCATAGCTTTAACACATACACAGCCTAGACTATAAACTATGAGTTTTAGACCAGCCTAGAGATGCTGTATCAAACATACATTACAAATTAAAGGTAACAGTTTTAAAGCAAAGCAAACAAACAAAAATGGCAGTTTAGTCAGTATCTACAAGTTCACTTTGCTTTTCAAACCTATATTCTGAAAGTCTTAAGCACGCCTCTCTCTTTAGAGAGGGCAAGAAGGCATCAATGGATCCATTTAAGCTACAAGACCAAATTCCTAATGGAAGAAATGGAACAGGCTAATCAGACATTTGTAAATTGAGATTCCAGCAAGAGTTTGGCTAAACTCAAAATCACATGAAAAATGCAAAAGAAATAAGGAGGAAAAAAAAGAGAGAGAACCAAGAAAATTGAAGTGAGTGGAATTCACATTTATCTGTTAGGGTTTTGGTTGGTTGTTTTTAAGATTTATTTTTATTTTATGTGTGTTGGTGTTTTGCCTGGTGTGTGTCTGTGGACCACTCACAGTCCTGCTGCCGGTAGAGGTCAGAAGAAAACATTAGTTTTCCTGTAATGAGTTACAGACAGTTGTTAGGCACCATGTGGGTGCTGAGAACAGAGCATGACTCCTCTGAAAGAACAGATAGTGCTCTTAGCCACGGAGCCATATCTCTGGTCTCAGTTTTTGTTTGAATTGTTTTATTCTATCATTGGGATACAGTGTATGAGAGGACACCTTCAGAGAGAGAGGATTATTTCTGTTCCAACACTTCAGTCTTGCCCTGAGCTCCACTGACTCTGGGGTGATGCAGAGGGAGAGCATCATAGAGTCAGGAGCCTGTGGAGGTGGCAGATGGGAAACAGAGAGGGAGGGACTGGGGACCAGGTACAGCCTTCAAAGTCTTGATATCCAGTGACTACTTCCTCCAAATAGGCTCCATGTCCAAGGGTTTTCAGAACCTTGCAAAATAGCTGGGGAGTAAACATTTAACACATGAACCTACAGAGAATATCTCTTATTCAAACCATAGCACTTTCCTTACATTTTTCCCTCTTTCTTTTTATTGGATATTTTCTTTATTTACATTTCAAATGTTATCCCCTTTCCCAGGTCTGCCCACCCAGAAACCTCCTATCCCATCCCCACTCCCCCTGCTTCTATGAGGGTATTCCCTTACGAACCTACCCACTCCTGCCTCCCTGCCCTTGAATTACCTTACCCTGGGGCATCAAGTCTTCACAGTACCAAGGGCTTCTCCCAATGATGTCCAACAAGGCCATCCTCTGCTACATATGTGGCTGGAGCCATGGGTCCCTCCATGTGTACTCTTTTGTTGGCAGGTTAATCTCTGGCTACAACTTTTGACAATAAATTTTTGCAACAGGATTTTATTCTATATCCCCACTGGCCTGGAACTCATTATGTGAATCAAGATGGCATCAAATTCGTAGCAATTCTCTTGTTTCAATCTGCCTACAATACATTTTAAAAGTAGAAGATGTAACAATATGTGTCTGAATGGAACAGCATGGTGTGTGTGTGTGTGTGTGTGTGTGTGTGTGTGTGTGTGTGTGTGTGTGTTTGTGTGTCCCTGTGCATCTTCCTACAAGCATAAGTGCCTCCTAGAGCCCAGAAAGGCTACAGGAGCTTGCCTGGGGATGACTCCATTTTAAATAGAAACAAAGTTAATGATAAAGCCAAGATAGAACCTATCTGCATACATTTGCATGGCATGATAGCTTTTGATATTTTACTTCTAGAGGTCACCAGCAATACGATACATGACCGAGTCAGCCAGAAGTAAGCTGGCATTCTTTAGTCATTTTTTAGCATGTTCTTGAATTTCAGAGACAGTTATTTCAGCATTCCAACCTTCTTAGATATAGACAAAGATAAATAGTCACACAAAAAGTCATTGCAATAGAGATACAATTGAATGTGGTTTAATTTAGAGTTTCAAGTGATTGAAGACAGCTGTTCAGGATGCTTAACTCTGAGAGTAAATAAATTCTACTATAAAAGTTTTTATCTTTAAGATGTTGATATGGCTCAACAACCATGCTTGATGCCAAGCCTGTTTACCTGAGTTTAATTCCCAGGACCTCCCCAAGAAGCAACTCCTGGAAATTAGCCTTTGATCTTGACACCCACGTGTATGGCATTCTCTAGTTCCCTCAAAACTAAATAAAATTTATTTAAAAAAAATGCTGAAGAATAGGAGTTTTTACCTTACCCTTGCAAATGCAAAATAGACCAAGTCGTCTATGAACTAGTGAGGGATGGTAAAGCAGATGCTCTGAGAACATAGCACAGAATGATGAATAGGAAAAAAATGGGCCAGATGAAGTCCTGTCACTCATTTTATAAAATACAACAACCAGAAGTCAGTCTCTCTCTCTCTCTCTCTCTCTCTCTCTCTCTCTCTCTCTCTCTCTCTCTCTCTCTCTCTCTTTCTCTCTTTGGTTTTTCAAGACAAGGTTTCTCTATGTAGCTCTGGATGTCCTGGAACTCACTCTGTAGAACAGGCTGGCCCCAAACTCAAAAATCCACCTGCCTCTGCCTCCCAAGTGCTGGGATTAAAGGCGTGTGCTACCACTACCTGGCTCAGAAGGCTCTTAGTACAAAGTTCACACTTGCCATTTTGTCTATGTAGCTTTGTGCTTGAGTACATTCCTTCATGATGAATTGTTTAACCTGTACTTTGTTGGGTTAAAGGCCCTTTGTTAAACTTTAGGGTTAAAGCTATCTAGCTGACAGTTTAAAATAATAGGAACAGAGTTACTCACAGTATTACCAGGAAGATCAGGAAATCAAGTTTTATAAAGTGGGCTAAAGGTTACACTGGCAAAGCCATAGCTCAAAGGATAAGTTAGAACTGTTACTGTGGGTACTGGGCCACTCTCCCTGAACACTTAGCAGCAGACACTGATGTTGGTAATGTTCAAACAAGTCATGTCTTTACTTCCTTCTCCTTCTACCTCCTTTCTTCCCTCCCTCCTTCCCTCCCTCCCTTTTTCCCTCTCTCCCTCCCTCCCTCCCTTCTTCCCTCTCTCCCTCCCTTCCTTCCTTTCTATCACCTACCTTTGGCATAGTCTCTGAGGTCAAATTCTAAGCAGATGCATCTGAAAGGCCAAACAAAATAAATGCATCTGGTTAATTAAATGTGGGTGTCATGGAGCAGTTGCCTCTAGGATTGAAACAGTCCACTCTGAGGGAAAGTGCTTTCAGACAGAAAGTAAACAATTCAAAATAGCTTTAGGAACACCCTGAAAATAGCTAGACTTACCAGGTCCCTCCCTCCTGAGAGTAAACAAAAAAAGACCCCAAGAGCCACTCTCAGAGGAACCAAGCTGCAAAGAAGTCTCAGAAAAGATGCCTAGACTAAGCAGAAAGCACATAACTACCTCCAAGGGTTAAGACCAATTGATTGATAGGATAGGATATTCTTCAACCTGCTCAAGTGGCTGGCACGCTGTGTTCTGTAAACTGCCGTACACACGTGGACAGCTTCCATGATGCAGTTGTCTTTGAGTCATTTCTGCTCATGTAAATTACCCTTCACCCATATTATTGTAAGTAGCCCCAATAAAACTCATGGTTAACCAAGTTGGACTTTGGCATTATCTATGCTTTGGTCTGTTTAGGTGGGAGCAGATGTGTGTGTTATATCTTCCCAGGAAAGTCTGTCACAAAATAGGTACCTAAGCCTAGCTTCAAGGGATTCCAGGAAAATAATTATAATTTTCAATCACTATCTCCACTCAAGATTCAAAATTTAGGGAATTACTTAAATACAGGAGTAGAGTATAGTTGCAGTTTGGATGTAGTTTGAGCATGGCCCTCAATGGACCATGTGCTAGAAGCTCTGTTCCCAGTATATTAGTGTTGGGCTGTGATGGAAATATCCAAAGGTGAAGCTTAGAGAAAGGTAATCCAGTCACAGAGGCATCAGTCTTATGAATAGACCAGTATTGCCTGACTGATGTTGTAGTTCATGTGAGATCAGATTAGTGCTACAAGAGTGAGGTGTTACAAGGCCTGACTACCCCCTACCTTACTCGACCCCACACACATCTGCATATAGCCATTTAAATTTCCTCTTATCTATCATGTTGTAATGAAGCCCAGGGGTGCATCAACAGTGGTAATATAGATGAGATCACTCTGTTGTAAACTCAGCGTCCAAAACTGAAAAGCAAAATTCTTCTTTATCAATGACTCAGTGCCCTGTATTCTATTACAGAACCATAAAACACATGCCAAATGAGCAAGGGACAAAAATATAACTAAGAATGTCAATCATGAGATGACATTTTTAAAAATTTATTACTTTATTTATTTATCTATGTGTTTGCTGGTGCATAGACATATGTGCAGAGGTGTACATATGTGTGAAGGATAAAGGGCAACTTGCAGAAGTCAGTTCTCTCCTGCAACCCCTTGAGTACCAGAGATTCAGATCAACAGACTTGGCCACAGTTGCCTCTGCCCATTGGGCATCTCACCCACTACAGAGTGAAAATCTTGCCAAATATGTTATATTCATTTTCTTGTTAAATTTACAACAGTTCTTATAGAATTGCTGATCTTTACCACTCACACAGAGGTGAGAAAATTGATATTTAAAGAACTTAAATAATTCTCCAAACTTATAAACCTGAAATAAAACTAAAATTCTTGCTCTTTCAGATAACAAAGTATGATTAGAAACGAGGCATCTAAACAACATGGATTCTGCTTGCAGTGGGTGCAGGGGGCTAGCAAATTTATTTAAACCCCAGTTAAGCTAAAGTTTATGGGATTTAATTTTATGGATGGAGAATCAAGAGAATGGATTTTTCATTAGCAAATTTATTTCATCTCCAATATTTTTAATTGATGAATTATATAAATGAAAATTATGGCTACCAAAATGGCTTCTGGAGATTGATTTAAGTGACTGATAGCAGTTTACATGCTCTGGAGAAACATGCTCAATGAAACTGTTCTAGGCTTCTCATATGATGGGGACCAAAACCATCATCTTCTTGGGCAGTGACTTCTCACAGGATTTCAATCGCTCCTCAAAATAGCTGGTAGTCCACACATGCTGTGAAGCAATATAAACTGCACTGACTGCATTATTTTAAAAATGTATTGAGGCTCAAAACATTACTTCCAGAGGTGGCAGAAGGACACTGGGATGCTGTGACACCATCTCTCTGAAGCAGTGGTTCAGATATTCCCTGTCACCAGAAATTTCAAAGTACTAATGTAACTGTCATTTGTTACTGAGGAAATCAAGATGCCCTCCTAGGGGTTTTAGTCTAGGTAAAGACTAAGAACTGGTTAAAACGGAAGTTTGAGGAGAATTTTATTGGAGTTTAAAAGAAAACTCCCAGGGTAGACAAGCTGTAAGTCTTGACATCTACCTGGAGGAAGAAGTCTCAAGAGAGGAGAGAAAACCATTCTGTTAGAGATAAGCCAGTGTGGAAGTCAGCTACATTGTGGACAAATTTATAGGGAAGCTCTTTAGAGGTGGGGTAAAGAAGCCCAAAATAACAGATAAAACATACACGTATGCTCTTACCAGCATAGGGGGAAAAAGTATGGAAGAGAAGAAAAACAAATAGTTAATACCTTCTTAAGTCAGGACTTAGAAAAGTGAACAGACCTAGCCAAACCTTATGCCAGCTCCTATGGAGTGTCAGGATTTGAGAAATGAAATGTTCATGATCTCATTAAATGAGTAAGTATTCTTCCTACTGCTATTAGCATAACTTAAAGTGAACCCGCCTGCCTTCCTGCATGGTCCCTTGGTCAAACGATTGACCTGCTCAGCTGGATTTATGCATAAGAGGGAAAACAAGGGCATGTCCCTAGGCATAAATTTTTCTCAACCTACTTTAATAAGTGCTCAACCTCTCCGCTGCTCACCATCCACCAGAGGTAGTGGAAAAGGAAAGTTATCAGGACACAGGGAAAAACCAACCCATAGACCCGTTTAGAAATAGTTTTTTTGGGGAAGAGTCTAATCTTTGTTGTCAGGATATCAGCAGTTCAGTCCACTGGCAAACACCAAATACGAATCAGCAACTACAGTCCAGTCCACTTGGCAGTCACCAAACAGCAAGGGCAGTTCGAAAACCACAAGGCTCATCAAGTGGCTGGAGGCTGTAGAAGCAACAAGAAGCTGCAGGAACCTAACCAGAAGTTCTTTGGAAAGTTTCTAAGGCACACCACAAGCCAAGCTGAGTTTCCCTCTAAGGCATCACCACAAGTGGAACTCAGTAATGCAATGTAAAGCAAACCAATACATGCTGTCCTTAGTGAAGAATAGCAAGATAAAACCAAGCAAACCAATGCTCAAGTTCCTACGTCTGTGGGGTCATATTTATATTCCTTGATCATGAGTCCTTTCTTGTGTCTGCTATAGCAAAACATTCTTTCATCTGTGTCTACTTCAGGAAAACATTCTTCCATGTGTCTGCTTTAGCAAAATATCCTTTTACCTGTGTGCCCCAGCAAATGTCATTTGACATAATTGACTTTTCAAAGAAACAAGAAGTTTCCACTTCACATGTCTCCACATGTGAAGCTAGAATCTGTTATTCCCAAAGATGAGAGGAGAAAGACGACCAATCCAAAGCCTCATGGCCAAATTAATTAAAGTAAACAACTGATTAAAGCAAGCTTTTCTATTCCTGTACATGGACTTCCTCCCCCTTAGGCAGGGCTTGAGAGGTCAGCATTGGTCATGAGGAAGACAAGGCTTTTATATCTCAGATATAAAGGGTTTCCAAATGGGGTATTTGGTGGGAAAAATAGGTAGGGTTATAGGAGCAGAACATAAGCATAACAAGTTAGTCCTAATAGCCATGATAGGTTATTTCTTTACTGGTGAAATGAGCCAATTAAACCAAGATTAGAATACATTAGAGGCAGGTTTATTGGGAAGCTACTCTTAGGTGAGTTCACTGGCCCCAAGGACCAAGGCCAGGGTAAGTAACCAAGGGGGTTGAGGGAGAGAGGAAAAGAGAAATGGCACAAAGGCAGAGAGAGAAGGGAAAGAGCAAAAAGAGAGATACCAAAATGTCTAGATTATATAAGAAAGAGCCTCTGGCCGAAGGGTGGCAGCCCAGCCTCTGGTATGGAAAGTTCAGGGTTGGGGGTAGGGTATGCCAGGTAGAGATACTGGAAGAACCTGTGGACAGGTCTGCTTTGATATGTAAAATATGTGCCTTGATCCCTTGTCCAAGGGTCTGAACCCAAACATCTTGAAACAAAGACAAAGTGCAAGGTGACCTTAACCACGGGTAGTCCTGACAAGATGGCCATATCAACCCTTTTGAAACAAAGGTGGGATTGCAAGATGGCTGTTAACTTTTTGAAACAAAGATATGATTACCATTTCTGGACCCCTGGACCGAGCAGAACAGGATTTCTCATAGTTAAGGCTACAGGCAGGGCATAACCTAAATCCAGAGATTTAACTGTAAACAGAGATGGACCTAGTTTGTCTTTATTATAAGATGGCTTTTAAGCCTAAGATGGATGCATACTGCTTCTTGAGTTATATCTTTTTTTATAATACTCCCAATTGAGGACTCTAATATTAATCCATATAGAAAGTATCACCCATAAGCCACAGAGTGTCTCCTTCAGAGACTATAATGCCCTCTGTAAATGGAGTGTAATCTTGAGATAAAATTCTTACATCCCTGAGCTTGAGAGGACTTCAAGAACACTTGTATGTCTGTTATACAACGCATTATTGCCATTACTATGCACCCTGAGCTTGAGCTGAATGACTCTGTGTTAGGAGAAGGGCAGTTCTATGCAGTTCTTTTGTATTGAAGGAGAAAGAAAAAAGAAAAAGGTATACCATAATTTTCCAGTGAAAAGAAAATGAGGTAGATCAACTCAGAACCCCTATCAATTATCTCTTCTCCCCTGACACACTTCTCTTGCATATATTACCTACAGAGATGCTCCCTAGAGTTCAAGGTGTCCTTTGATTTTGGTGGTCCATTCTCTAGTTCATACTCTCCAAATGCAAAGCCTAATTGACTGCTTGCATTTGAGTACAGGTTGTTCATATGGAGGTCGCTCCAGGAAGATGTCAAAAGTGGGCCAAGGAGCAGAGAAAAATAAATAAGAGGCACACCACAAATCAGAGTGTCTCCGTGGGAATGCTAGACACTCACTGAGTGTTGATGTAGACAATAGGCCCTGTTAATCTGAGAAGGCTGCTATGGAAGAACCCCCCGAGGCTGGGCATAAACAGCAGGAACATATTTTCTCACACTCTCAAGGTTGGAGGTCCATGATCAGCTGACTGTAAATGGAGTTTGGGCTAAGCACTGTCTTCCTAGCTTTGAAGCAGTTATATTCTGCTTTGCCTTCAGAAGGCCTCTTAGTGCATGCCCATTGAAAAAGCAACAGCTTTGAAGCATAACTTTTTAGAACATATCCTACTGGATCAGGGCCCCTGCTTCATGATTGCAGATAACTTTTTTCCCTCCCTTAGAGGTACAATGTCCTAATACAGTCAGTCTGGAAGATAGGGCTTCAACCCATGAATTTGGAGGAACAAAAAGCATTTAGCTCATTGACAAAGGAGCAAGAGACTTGGGAGATTTTCCTAGTAACGTGTACCTCTTGTGGATCTAACCCACACCTGAATGCTAGGTACAGGCTGAGTGTACCAGGCAGCCAGAGAACACACTTAAATATAGACATGGAAAGCCAAGGTGCTTCAGCAGATGAGTGCCACAAGACTGGGTGAGGTGACACAGTCATGGTGGTGCCTGCCATCGGCGGTGATGAAGCTACCTTGCCATGTGCTTGCCTCATGCTACATTAGCCTTAGTGACCAGTCTGAAATCCCGAGGCCCTAGACATAGTCATATATAAGACTGTACTGATCCTGTTGGCCTTTCAGGAGTGGATAGCCTTGCACTGGATGGTGGGTGGATGGCTGTCAGCCTTCTGCTAGCATGTTCGTAGAGTGCAGAACCAGTGAAGAAGACCATAAGGGAAATGAAGCTTTATACCCTCAAACCAAATACATTGCAGACTCTGTGGTTTTTTTGGTGGGGACCTTTGAAGTATTCATTTGTTGGAAGGTTAACTGGAAAAACTCTTTGTCACACTTCTTGCTCAACGGCCATTCAGTACTGGTGTTTCTCCAGATACCATGTGCGTCTCATCGAGCTTCCAAACTAGCAACCACACACTTCATTCTATAGTGTCACCTGGAGAACTCACATAAAGGCATGCTCCAAGTGGTCCCATAACTGGAATAACATGGGCACTTATGGAGCTTTTCTTTTTGTACAAAATCTACTTTTAAATGACTTACAATTGTTCATCAACAATAACGCTGCGGAACATGCACGTATACCAGTTTCAGTTTACACAGTGTAGTTGTCAGCTTTCTTAGAACCAGAATATAGCAGAGCTTCATATTTTACGTGAATTCATTACAGTACAAGAAGAAAAAGAAAAGAATGCATATTTGTTTGGTCCCTTACTCTCATCACAACAGATAACACTTTTATGGCACTCACTGAGACAGGGACACAGTCTAACAGTTTTACATATTTAAATCTATGAAGTCTTAGGAAAACACCATGTAACGGGCTTTATTATTTTCATCCTTTAGATAAGGAAGCTGGACTACTGGGAGATTAAGTAGCTTTTCTGCAATCACACAGCTAACAGAGGAGAACAGACTGAAGACAGACAGGCTGGCTCCATGGGCCAGTCTTAAGCACAGCTAGCTCTTTTCTACGTTCAATTATATGTTCTAAGGCTGGTCAGAAACCTGTCAAAGACATGTAGATAATAAATAGTGGTCTACTTAGCTCCCAACAGTTTCTATTGTGTATTCTGAAGTCAGAACTGGGCAACTCTTCAGGTAATAAACAAGCTTGCTTCCCCCAGCCCTTTCTTAGTATTTTCCTGACACACTTTCATGAGAATCTGTTTGATGAGAAAACTCTACATATTCAATTTTTATTTATTTCTATATCTGGAATGAAGCTTACTTATAGAGAATTTGACATGGCTAATTTTCAGTCTATTTTGTTTCTCAATCTGGATTTTTGGATTTGTTAAACTTAGTCACACAGAGAAGGGGCTGGTAGATTAGTCAAAAAAGCTCATAGAAAATAGATTGAGGACAAATAAATATAAAGATCATATGGAGCTCACTATCCCAAGATAGGAAAATATAAATAGGTTCAAAGACGGTTGAGATAAATTTGTAAATGACAGCCCTTTAAGATGTTATTAAGAAAAATTATACATAGATGAAATGTGTCTTGCCTATTTATGGAGTATTGGGTGGATGCATATTTCCTTGTTCTGCCATTTTCAGAATGATTCATCTTGGTCTCATAATGAGAGTAGGCTTCCAGGGCCTCCTGTTTTACCCTGTTGCTAGTAGAGTTCTAAAAACCAGAGGACTAAACTTAGAGAGAATGCCTTGTACATGTCAGAGGGGACCTTGCATCCAGAGTACACTTACTCCATCTGGCCATATATCCCTATTCTATAGTAATCCCTTGGCATTAAGGCAGTAGCTCAAAAGCGTACTTCTCACTACATGTTTAATATGGACCAGAATGGTGATATCATACTACACAGAGCTGTCCATTACACAAATATTTAAAAAGGCTAAATGTACCAATTAAGGGGAGGTGCATGAAGGCTAATCCATTTAGTTGATGGGTAAGAAAAGTAAGGCCCAATGTTTCAGTAATCTGTTGTTGTGTAGCTAATTATCTCCACATTTAGACATTCAAACAATATTTTTACTGGATCTCAGAATGTTGGAGGCATGGATTTGGAAAAGGCTCAGGGGGGTGATTTGTTTTCCCACCCACTGTGCTCTACTGTGGCTGATGGAGGATGCTCCAATTTCCCTAGATTTTAGATCAGGACATTCAATTTACTGGTAGATCATTTTTCCAAAGGTGATTGTGGATGTCATTTAGAGAATTCCAACTTGCTTTCCAAAGGTATTTGTCAATGACCAGGGGCCACTAGGTTATATCATGTGATACAAGATGTTGAAAAGTGTACTTCTTACTCTGATTGGTCTTTCATTAAATTGTCTTCTTTCTCCTTTCCCCCTTTACCTACTCTTCTTCCTTCACCACATCCTCCACGATCTCCTTCTTTCTTTGATTCTTGAAAGAGTTGTCCTATGTAGCACAAGGTGATCTCCCACCTGAGATCTTCCTTTGTCTGTCTCCTGAGTGCTGGGATTGTAAGCATGTGCCAATAGGAGCCTCAGAGTCTTCTCTTTAAGACAGACCAGCATATGTTAGCTACTATTGCCTTTCTTTTCTCATTTTCATGTTCCCACATATCCTTTCAACATGTACTTTTTCTCCTATGGGCAAAGAGCATTTGTCTCTGCATCAGAAGGAAGCAATGAACCAAGTGAGCCTGACCTGTGCCCCTTAGCCAGCGGTTCGGACATAAGCATTTTCCTAGTACTGTACCTTCTGTTACTTGGTGACAAATAGGTAGCAGGTGTTGAGAAAAAGCAGCAGCTTATACTGTCATTATTTCTGGATAAGCCAGCTGTTCTGAATGATGACACATAATATGATATTGGGACCAGGTGCCTTTGGGCCTTAGAATTTTCTTACTTCCTCTTAGTGATAAAACATGATAGCACATACACAAAGACACCAAGCAGATGAGTCACAGTTGATTTCTTAGTTTCAAGTGGCTGTGAACACTAAAGACTGAGGCAGAATCTCCAAAGTTTCTTTCTTGCTGCAGTTTGAATGCTAGGAAGAATAATAACCATATCGGTTAATCACAAACACCAGTAAACATGAATGTATTGACTATGCCAACAGCACCTGTCAAGGGATTGTTTATTCAGGACTATAAAGGGCTTTGAGGGGATACAGAGGCCAATCCTTTTATTTACTAAGCTGGCATACTGGGGA
This sequence comes from Mastomys coucha, assembly GCF_008632895.1. Lineage (NCBI taxonomy): Eukaryota > Metazoa > Chordata > Mammalia > Rodentia > Muridae > Mastomys > Mastomys coucha. The sequence continues at coordinate 64,880,788 of NW_022196904.1, forward strand.
TCAGTCTCTTCATTTTCATTATCTAGGTTTTTGTTTTCCATCCTTCACAGTCTCCTATCTCTCCAGGACCAGCAGGAAGCATATGTGAGGATTACAGGGATACCTGTTTAACAGGGAAATTTATTTTAGTAGAAATAAAATAGTTGAGCAAAACAGAGGACTTCCAAGTGTGATAGAAACAGCCATTCTTTGGCATGAGAATAGTCTGATATAACTTTTGCTTTCCTCCTTGCCATTAAGTTTCAGCCAGTTTATAAACTCTGTGACTGTCAACATGCTCAACTGCCAAGTGGGCATAACTGCTTATTCCCATATAATAATACTAAGGATGAAAGAAACTGAATGGCAGCTTGGCAGTGTCTGTCATTCACTAATGTTAATACGCCTTCCTCCTGGAAGAACTGTGAGCAAACCAGATAGACAGGCACAAACTGACAGAAGCATGCTTCACAAAGACAGACCTAGAAATGGGAGATCATAAGTTATTCTCAGCATTCCACACTTTAGATACCTAAAGTGGATGCAATATAAAACTACACGTTCCCAGTTCCCAACCAGGGGAAAATGGAGGTTTGCGAAAGAAAACACTCAAACCACAACACAAGAAACTTATGACTTTCAGAGGGTGTACAGATTGATGGAGGACTAGGTCTGTCTTTGGGTGGAATGATATCCTTCCACAAGAACAGGAAAGTGGAATCATGTTATGAGGAGCTCTCTTAAACACTGCACCATTTACTTCACGTTGACTTTGGAAGTCAGTGACTGGAATACTGTCTTTTGTCAGCTTGAAACAACTGAGAATCACCCAAGAAGAGAGTTTCATCCAATAATATGAGGAATTACAAATTTGTTGATTGTCATCCAATGATCTCTCTAATTTGGTAATTAAAGAAATAGGTCCAGCATTGTACAATCTATATACACTGTCAGCTTGTTTGTTTGTGACTGTGTCTGGCAGTGTACAACATAAGGGTCTTGAAATCTTGCTTCTCCTATCTCAGCCTCTCTATTAGTA
>NW_022196904.1:64882240-64898204 GCF_008632895.1 Mastomys coucha
AAATTGAGCCTACAATTCATTTCTTGGTGCAGCAGAACTATCAACTCTCAGCTTAGTTACGATGGAGGCAAAATCCATTGGTGATGTGAGGGTCATTGAAGTACAGCCTTATTACAATGAACCCCAATGTCTAAAAATTGTTCTTATTTTGGGCTTGTACCACAATAAGAGCCAAGATTTTAAATTCTACTAAATACAAAACAAACAAAAAGACTTTATATATTCATGTTCACTTAAGAAAATACTAGTAGTGATGTATTATTTTTAAGTATACAGCTAATATGTTTGGAGTTATTTAAAATTTATATTGAGAAAAATGTATTTTCACTATTGCTGTAGACAAGCATCTACATAAGACTGTTAAATTGATTGATGTTTTATATCAAACAACTTTTATAATACTTATTTTTATTGTTATAATATTTTATAAATTTTAAGAAATATGACAAAAAAGACATTGTAGGTATTGAAGAGGAGGTCTATGGGAGGAGCAGTGGTACAAAAAGGGAACAAGAATGTGATTCCATTCTATTTAATTAAAATATGTTTTTAAATGTTAACAAATTCAGATAAATTGAAATCATGTAACTTTTCTCATCATAATGCAATAAAAGTTTTTTAAAAAAAATAAAAAATAAATAAAAATAAAAAAAGAAGAGTTTCAGTGAAGTGTCTAGATAAGGCTGGTCTGTGGGAGTTTGTCTCATTGCTTGAATTGATGGGAAGTCCTATTCTGAATGTGAGTGCCACAATCCTTTGGGTTCGGGACCCCACTCTATGCAAGAATAGAGAAAGCTAGCTAGATGCTAGTTCAATATTGCATGCATTAATTTCTGCTCTTGATTGTGGATGTGAAGTAATTAACTGTTTTAAGTTTCTGATGCCTTGACTCCTAGCCATGGGAGAGAGTCTGCACCTGGTTTCCTTTGGATAAAGATGCAGAATTTTCAGTTCCTTCTCCAGCACCATGTCTGCCTAGACACTGTCATGCTTTCTGCTACAATGATAATTGGCTGAACCTCTGAATCTATAAGCTAGCCCCAATTAAATGTTGTCTGTTGTAAGAGTTTCCTTGATCATGTTGCCTTTTCACATCAATAAAAACCTAACTGAAGCACTCTTATACCTCTAAATATTTGTGCTTCCTAGAAACATGAATGTCATCAAACCTAAGCACAGTATGATTATCAAAACCAGACACTTAAGTTTGATACAGCAATATTGAATATTAAATTCCACCCTTTGTCCCACTGAATGTTCTATTTAAAAATCTTTCATGGCTCAGGATTTTATTCAGAACCACACTGCAATCATGTGCAGTGTTGCCATAGATTCTCTTAATCCAAAACAGGTCCTAGTCTTTTGTGATGGCATTTTAAAATAATGCATACATGACTTTTGTTGAATGTTCCTCAGTTTGTCTCTGATATTTCCTTGTGTATAGATTCATGGTAAACATACCTGTTCATTCTAGCATGTGATTTCAAGAGGCACATGATGATGATATCTCTCATTCTTGGGGCTATAGGCTGAGGATTTGTGTTTTTCATTTTATATGTTAAAATACTGACCCTCACAATGATAGTAGCAGGAGTTAGGGCCTTTGGAGAGTGATATGTCATGAGGAATTAGCTCTGTCAGTGGAATTAGTGTCTATTAGAAGAAGATTCAGAGTGCCCCACTGATCTTCTACCATGTGAGAATACAATGAGGAGACACGTTTGTGAACAAGGAGTGATCTGAAAGTCTGTTGACACTTTGACCTTGGACTATTATCCTTTATACTCTAAGATATAAGTTCACTTTTTAAATAATACATCTAGTCAATGATAGTCTACTGTGGTAAGATTCAGTGATAAGATTGTGCACAATGATTTCTACCAATAGGTTACAGTGATGTCTATAACATGTTTCTACAGCAACAGTATATTTTTTTACAGTTTTCTGATACTTTATGAAGAGATTATATACCTGTACCAGCTTTCACTATATCGTCGTCCACTAGATGTGGCATCCTTATTTCTTACCTGAATCAATTACTGCTGTAGTGGTTGCCAATACATGGCCGCTATTTTCTTCTATTTCTTCTATCTATAGTTACAAGAATTCATTTGTGAGGGTTTGCTTCCTTTCTACAATGCCCTTCAGACTTTTACTATATTCTGTGGAAATTTTTGTTGCTAAAAAATATCTTGCATATTCCTGATAAGTCATCAACAGAGATGCTGGGAGAGGTGTGATGTAGCTTTTGATTAGATGAAGATATGAAGAAGAGAAAGGTGATCAAACAAGGCAATAAACAGTCAAGAGCAGCTACAAACTTAGCTTTATATCTTAAATTTGCCAGCATCTATCTTGAAGAAAAATAAGCTATAAATGTCTAAGCATTAAGAACTAAACATGTGCCGGGCAGTGGTGGTGCATGCCTTTAATCCCAGGACTTGGGAGGCAGAGGTAGGCGGATTTCTGAGTTCGAGGCCAGCCTGGTCTACAGAGTGAGTTCCAGGACAACCAGAGCTACACAGAGAAACCCTGTCTCAATAAAAACCAAAAACCAAAAACCAAAAACCAAAAACCAAAACAAAAACAAAAAAAGAAAGAAAGAAAGAAAGAAAGAAAGAAAAAGGAAAAAAAAGAAAGAAAATAGAACTAAACATGTCATATTTTGCTATTTGACAACAATCAGACAAAGTTTTGAGACTAAGAAAAATTAAGAGTATGGTTCAGCTAATTACGCTTTCTTATTTTCAAATTCATATTTCATGTTTTCACACAATAGATGAAGTAAAGAAAAATGCTTTCTTTAAGGGTAGATGTTGTAGCTTAAGGTTGAGCAGAGATCTGGGCTAGTTCAACATTTAATTTGTCTAGCATGTGGTGTCATCACTGCCTTCACTTCGTGCTTTTGGAGCTGCCCACTCCTCAAGCTTAATACTGCTTACCCATTGGAAATCACCTCCATTAGAGATATCTCCTCTACTTTCTACCATTGGCCTTTCTCCAGCCATCTAGCAAACACCCCTCCACATTGGCTGTGTTTCCCTGCTATAGGCACTGAACGTAGTTGGGAAGCAGGGACCATCAACATCCTAGGTCCATCATGCATAAAGAAGTGTTTCAGACTTCTACTATGAGAAATATATCACGTCTGTACACTGCCCAAAAAACAGGAAGTTGGGATCCCAAGAACCTGTATACATCTGCTTCTTACTTCAACTCTGAGGTGGATGTTTTCCCTGCAATATTTTATTATGAATGTAGTTGGCCCTAGTCATCCAGGGTGAGTTTGTTCTAGGATCTCCAGATACCAAGGGATATAGCTCAACTGGGAGAAAGTGTCCCTAGAACTCATGAGGCTCTGAGTTTAATCCTCAGGACCACATAAATCATATGGGCCTGGATTATTCCAGTTTGTTTTCAGTGTCAGAGAAAAGTCAAATGACCTGGCCCCACTTCTCTACCCAGCTCTTGGATCTTCTGGGAAGGCAGAGCAAGGTGCCAAACACAAATTTTCCATCATATGTTCCTGGTAATGGCCACACCATCTCTTGGAGTTCTTGTTTATTTCCTAATAAATTTGTAGCTTTGACTTATGAGTTCATTTGAAAGAAGAAAGGGAAAGTATTTAGTAAACAACTACTATAAGTATTTAGTAAAAAAGTATGCTTTTTGTTTTGTGGCTCACAAACTAATTTGGACATATATATTGTAGAAAATTATTCTTAATCTGAAATTCAAATTTAACTGGACAGTCTGAGTTTTATCTAGCAACCAGACTCTTGGATAGAAACCAGTACAGACTTCTGGTCCAAGTATTTTTCCCTCTTGAACACATCAGGAGCCAGTACCCTTTCTAAACAGCCTATACAGCATGCCCTAAACCTCTTAGAGTTCTGCAGTGTGAGGCTGGTGGCTAAATTGGATGTTGTAGGAATTTCTAAGCATATAGTATATACATACTCTTAAAGATAAATTGCCAAATTAGTTTGTATTTAAAGAATAATTGAATATGTGAATAGAAAATTAGTGTAATGTATTGATGCCATCTGGGGCTGTAATTTTATGCTAATTTTTAAAATCTGTCTTAATTTAAATGAGATTGAATTTCCCACCTATATATAATTTTGCTTCATTAGTTACTTTGATTTTACTAAGATACCATCATGTTAACCATGAGCTGAAGTGAATTTAATAATTTGTAAACAACAGAACATGTCTTCAAAAAACAAACAAATAAACAAACAAACAAAAATAATGATCCTGATAGTTGTATAGCTACTGAAACACTGTACCTGCATTCCAAAATAATCTTGCACCTCTTCATGAATGTATTTCAACAGAGTCCAAGAAATTCACTCATGTATAATTTCTGTGTCTATTAACCACCTACTATGTGCTACAGATTTACTAAGAACCAAACAGAGAAAGAAATATAAAGCATAGCCCTAATATTTTAAGCTGGCAAGAGAATCAGACCTATAAACAGATAATAACTGTATGATCCAATAATACACAATTTCAGAGCTCTGGGGACATGGAGAAAAGAGTCCTGATCTGATAAAAGGAAGAGAAATGATCGAGGCAGAGAGATAGCCAGAGAACTGAGCGATGAGGCAGCAAGGAATGATTGTCACACAATCGCATTTTGTAGCTCCACTGTTCCTCATAGACTTACCCCACACACAGACACACAGACACACTGGAAAGGAGCTCTGTGAGGTTGCCTTTAAGTACAAAGTACAAAGCAGAATAAGATAAAGACGGATGAGTTGGCATTTTGAGAGCTTTGCAGAGAACAAGGAGTAAAACATGGTCAACTCATCTAGTCTGGGGTTTGGGCTTATACAGACCTTGTCCTTTAGATTTATCAATGTTTTCTAAAATTTCTATCTGTAACTTGAATTGTTGTTGTGAATATTTTTAAAGAAATATTTATGCGACAAAGGAAAGCTATGGAAAATTTCCAGATTCAAGGAAGCTAAGGTATCGCATTGTAGTGCCAGCACTAGGCAGGATTCATACTGGAAAGAAATTCAATGTGGGTTCAGGTTGAGTCCATTGTCAAAGCTATGAGTTGACTATCCATACCCTTATGTGTACTCATACACCCAGATGCACAAAAAGGTAGAAACAATAAATGATAAAACAGATAAAATAAAGTATTGACAATGGGTGAATCTGAGGTGAGGTACACATGTATAAATTGTGCTACTTTTACTCATGCAACTTAAGATTATTACCTAAAATTTTTCTCAAGAGAAGTTTTTTTAAAGCACTTTTAGAAATATAATTTAAATCCTCATAATCACCAAGTACTAAAGGCCCCATTATATAGATGAATAAATCAAACTGCAGTGCCTAGAGTGACACAGACATAGGACTAGAACTTTACAGTGAGACCTGCCACTCTCATCTCCCTACTTGGGAATCACACAGCACACCTCCTGCAAATACAAGGAAAGGAGAGATTGTGCTTGGTATCATACTGTCTCCCAACACCCTGGATTAAGTGACATCTGCCCTTTCCAATAGCACCCATTGCAGGATGTATGCCTTACACCTGAGCTGATATTCCAAGGCTCATCTCTGAACATTATTTCAAGGAACTTCTGTGTCATAGTGGAGTTTTCTCTATCTTTTTTCTCAATCATTTTTACTTTCTCAGAGTTCTTTGTAGTCCTTGCAACCTGTTTCTGCCATGAGAACATGACTCTCTGGCATCTTCTCCACATGACAGACACTATGCCAGGCTCTCCTGAATGTTCTTTCTCTCTAATGCCTGATACACATCCTAGCACATCTGTGTGTTGTGGGAAATTCCTAATAGATTTTAGTGAGATTATTCCATCTCTACCCCCATTTTCTACACTGTAGCCAAGTAATCCCATCTCATTTTCTGAAGGACTCAACATCTAATTTACCATTTTCTTTGTCTGTTAAACTTTTTCCATCATTTTATGTGATAGTTTTGGACTTTCCCTTGTTCACCTCCTATCCACTCACATCTTTAACACACTTCCCCTACCCACTAACAGGTTGTATCTCAGACCCTCTCATTCTACAGAACAACTTACTGGTATGGAGGGACAGAGACTGTAAACAACAGAGGTTTAGTCTGAACTATTGAGTCCAAGAGAGAGTCACTTGGAATATCCATGCTACCATGCAGAATGACAAGGGAAAAAAAAACATAATTATGAGCCAGAAAACACTCAGGGGAAAGAACATGGCTTGATCCTTAATGATGGGGCATAAATTGAACAATACTGTGCACTGTCACTGCAGCTGGCATTGTAGGGTTTTGGTGCCCATGTTCAGATATAGCAGGATATCAGCTGCCTCATCACATCTGTTATAAGCAATCACAAATGGCCCTGTTTTCTCATTCATATTTGTTTGCCATTAGGAATCCAGGGTACAGTTGATGAACATTAGTTCAATATAATCCATGTGAACATGCCTTCCTATGTCTAGAGAGCTCAAATTAGAACATACTCCTCCTTCAGGTCAGCTTTCCCTGTGGAGGTGGGGATATATCTTCCTATTTTAGGATTACCTACATGGGAAGAATAATGACTACAGGCAAGCCAAATTTGGTCAAGTTCTTTATGATCACATATGCTCATCAAGAAGACATCCTCATTTGTTCCTCCTCCCAAATCTACCTTTCAAAATTGATTGCTCACATAGCTACAAATCAGTTCTTGAATGCTTAAATCTCATTCACACCCTGGCCCACCCGTAGCTTAACCAAAGAGATTTCACAATCTCTCAGCTTAATGCCTCTAACTCTGAGGCCAATGTATCTTCATAAAGCTTGCTCTGATCTTGTCTTTCACTTGATTTCACTTCATATTTTGACAATTTGAATCAATACAAAACAACATAAATATTTATAATCTGGGATGTCATGTCCCTTATACCATAAGTTGTTCCAAGGTTATGGTTGATGCATAGTATTTGATACTATCATTGTTCACAAGGCTTCAGCCAGCATCCAAGGTGATCACAAATGTTTGCCTAGTGGGGAGACTCAAACCTTCTTTCCCACAGGATGTAGGACCTTTTGTGGTATTGCCTACTTGCATGTTGCCTTCAGCATGGCTGAACTAAAAGGTACCCATGGGAGCACCTGTGCTACATTTGTAATTACTCACAGCCTACTGCTTAATTAAACACTGTTTTTTCTTTGTAGGATTAAGTATCCTAGCCAATGATCTAGCACTTGTTTCCAATGGTTGAGTGAATAGCACAAGGATTTCTGAATGGCCAGATGGCATTCTGAGTATCTAAATTTTGTGGCCGTACTGTTAAATTCATGGGTGTGGGCAGTTTTCTAACTAGATTCTAAGACTTCTAGCCTAATAAAGGCTCTAATTGCATATTGTGTGGGAGAAAAGCAAAAAAGTTTACCAGAGATTCATTAGGTTTAATTATATGAGATACATTAGTTTAGTAGTCATCTATGTAATATACTGTGTTTGCCATTTTTGCCATATGATCACCAGATTCACTGAATGATACATTAAATAACATATGAGAATCTCAATTAACAAGACTCCATCTTTCTCAAGAAATGTTTTGTCTGTCAGGTTTCAGCAATGGTGTGACTGACAAGGAAATAAGGCTCAAATTCAGAACTGAACTTTTCTGAAAGGAGATGGATGGTTTCAGGTAATGGAGAGGACTTTACAGACCTTCTACATACTAAGTACCTACATGTTTCTCCAAGATACTTCGATACAAATTTGTGATGAGTTGTAAATGTAGGGAAGTTGGCATCACAGTAGTGGATAGTCTGATAAGCTTGGCAAAGAGAAGCCAGGCTTTTTGGGACTTTACCCTTACTATCAGCCATCTGCCCATTGGAAGGACACTGGGAGCCTGAGGGAAATAGGATGATTGACATTCCCAGATGGGGAAGGTTTTTCTCCTAACATTCCCAGAGCTTCTCTGTAGTAGAGTACAGGCACTCTTACCTCTGGGAGCTATTCCAGAAACACCTCAAGAATCTTCTTCAACTTTTGCCTCCTCCAGGCTTCAGACTATGTGGCCAAGTTTATAGTCACTGCCCACAGATCAGTGTAAATCCTCATCAAGCTGTTCCTTCTTCTAAATCAAATAATAAAGAACATAGGGTGCTGGGTGTTATGCACTGAACCAAATGCCTTCTCATTCCTTTTCAAGATCATCTTTGCATAATTGTAAAATTACTTTTTAAAATATGTCGGTTTACCTTGAAAATTGTCAGACTATCTATCATACTCTATCATTTAACTTTTATTTCCTCTTTATTGACTTGCAACCTTTGTGGACACAAATGTGCGTTGGGAGAGAATAACATACATGAATAATATTCCTCAATACTTTGTTATCTATGGAACCCAAAGCCACCCTATATCTCTAGATTTTATATATATGTATATCTTGATAGAATACATTCTGATCAAATATTACCCTCACACAGCTCCTCAGAGATCCTCACCATGTTCCTACTCACACAACTCCATGTTGTTTCTTTCTCTTTCTTTAGAGAACAATCAGACTAAAAAACCAACCAACCAACCAGCATTTAAAAAACAAAAGAAAAGAAAAAGCACAAGGTGCTCATACACACACATGCACACACACACACACACACACACACACAGAGAGAGAGAGAGAGAGAGAGAGAGAGAGAGAGAGAGAATAGGAAACCATAATATACAATGGTTAACTAGACAAAAATATGCCCAAACAAAGCAATATAAGACAAAGTCTATAAAAATACCATGAAGTTCATTTTGTGTTGTATACAGGATGCAGTTTTTATACGTCTATGCTCATGTTCTATATATGTGCATATTTATCTACACACACATATAAATCTGAAATACTTATATGCATATAGAATTGTTTTAAGAATTGGCAGGGAGATCTGGAGAGATAGCTGAGTGCTGAAGAGTGTTTGCTGTTCTTATAGAGATCCAGAGTTCATTAGGTTTCTAGCACCCATATCTGGTGCTTCACAACTGCCTGTACCTCCAGCTCCAGGGAATTATAACCTGTCTTCTAGCCTTTTTAGGCAGTTGCACCCTCTTGAACCTGCATACACATGGGCGCACACACACACACACACACACACATACACACAAACACATATACACAATGATAATATAGACATAAAAAGGAAATATTAAAAAAAGGTAATTTTGAGTGAGCCCACCAGGTCCAAGGGAATAGTTCCAAACCTAAGGTCACACAGAAGGTACAGATTGAGACTAGTGAGTCACAAATCAAAACAAAAAGATATAAGTGTGGGAAGGGAACCTATATGGAACAGGAAGGATCGTATGGGGTAGAAAAGAGTTAGGAGAGGGTGGAGTTGAAGGTAAATAGGACACATTGCAAATATCTGTGAAATTACTGAACATATTTCATCAGTAAAGGAATTTGGAAGAACAAAGACTACCTATCATTCCTCTGGTCCTCTCCACCAAGACAAGGTTTCTGTGTGGCTGTGACTGTCCAAGAATTCACTCTATAGACCATGCTAGCCTCATACTCAGAGATCTGCCTGCCTTGGCTTTACTGAGTGCTAGGATTAAAAGTGTGTGCCACCACTGCCTGGCACCACTTAGCATTCTTAACTACTTTGTTTCCAGCATCTAACCCAATGCCTGGATTATAGTAGTAGTGTTATTAGACTCGTCACATAAAAACAGCATAGGCAAGTGCAAATGAATTCCAGATGAACAAGTAAATTTGATGTAAATATATCATATCCCATATAATATTAAGAATACATTTCTGCTAGTTGGTTTTTGTCAACTTGACACAAACCTAGACTTACCTGTGCATGGGCTTATCACAAGGGTGGTAATGCTACCCTTGACATAAGAAAACAAGCTAAGAAAGCCACGAAGAGCAATCCACTAACAAGTGTTCCTCCATAGCTTCTGCTTCAGTTCCTGCATCCAAGTTCCTGCCTCCAAGTTCCTGCCTTGAGTTCCTACACTAACTTCCTTTGTTGATGGACTGTGATGTTGAAGTGAACTAAAACCACTCCTCTGAGTTGCTCATGGCATTTATTAGAACAATAGAAGCCAACTAAGACTTATTTATGGTTAAAATATATTTTATTCTGATATTCAAGTTTAAGCAAATATTTTAGCAGTAGATCCTGAAGAAGAGCTTCTGTACAAACAAAGAAGCAAAGTAAATACCTTGAATAATGGGATTCACTTAGTTTCTGCTCTACCTGGTACAAACATGGGTATATTAATTGGTGGCTAGTAGAGATGGCTACCTTTGCCTCAGTTGATAATTTGTCCTGAGGAAGCCAGAGAAGAAAAACTGTAAAGGCATCTATGTAAAATTGGGAGATTGCAGAATAGTCTCTCTCTCTCTCTCTCTCTCTCTCTCTCTCTCTCTCTCTCTCTCTCTCTCTCTCTCTGTGTGTGTGTGTGTGTGTATGTGTTGTATATGGGTGAGTGTGTACGCATTTGGATGTGTATAAGGGTGTGTGCACTATATGTATACATGTGAGTGTGTGTGCTATGTATGTGTGAGTTTGCATGTGTGTGCAGTATGTGTGCATGTGTGAGTGAGTGAGTGTGTGTGTCTGTGTGTGTGTGCATTAGACATGAGCAAAGTGAAGCAGATTAAGTTAGAATCATTCCTGAAAAGATGGCTGCTTCATGGTTAATTGGCTGAATGACCAATCATTTACAGAAAGATGAATGGATCTAAAATTGAGGCTATCTCAGCCCCAATTCTGTTCTTTTCTCAGAAAGCTAGGTTAGCTACTTCAATGTACAAATAGGTATGTACTCTTTAGGCCTATAGCAGTAGGTATCTATTTTTGCTCAAAGGGTTGAAGGCTGCTAGTCATACTCTGATTCAGACTGAGAGTTTCTTCCATGTTCCCTCCAGGGACTGAAGGTCAAGGGACAGTGACCCTGGTAAATCTTTCACACTAACAGATGTATAGTGGCACACATGCACACACCCATATTCACACATAAACACTCACAAACACTCACTTCTACTCACATGCTATTGGTCAAATGAGTTCAAGGCTGAGTTCAACATCGATGAGATCAGAAATTCATTTCATTTACAGAAGTGAAAAGGAAAGAGGTTTTAAAAAGTAGTTGAATGCTACCTGAATCTGTAAGCAGACAGTAAACACTTGTAAAGGGTGTTATAATAGAAAGGCAGGGACAGTCTCACTAAGACCTTAAATCCTCTCTTAGGAGAGAGGGGAAAGAAAATGACTTTCCCCATGTGGCCTGTAATGCCTCCAAACTACATAGCATGTTGCCTGAGTTATGGAAATGCTCATGCACATTTGCACCGTTAGGCAGCTCTGCCTTAGCTCTGGTTTCCGCCATCACCAACTTGGACAGAACACATTGGCCTTTTGTTCAAAGAAGGTGCTGTTTTTACTTTAATTTTTTTTCTACTCAACTTAAAAGTAATCTCAGTAATGTTCCTATTTCATGTGCAAGAAGACCAAGGCTGAGAATTTGGGTGATTTTCCCAGAGCTATGGGAGAAGTTAAAAGAACTGGTGCCAGAACCCGTATGGACTAGGTAGGAAGCCTGGGGCTTGCTTTCTATCGCTCCCATGCTGTGTGACTCCAGGTTGCTTTTCTCTGAAGGTTATTCTCATCTCTCTTGCCCCAGGTGCTACAGAAGGACTCTCAGATGTTGGCTTCCTGCCACAACTACATAAAACTGCTGAGAAGGTTCATGAAGTGAACACAGTCCATCTCTCAATGGAAGTTTGGTAAAGGTCTAGCAACTAAGATTACCAGAGACAAGAAAAGCATCTCCTCCATCAAACTATGGGAAAGCAGAGCTCGCTTGCCTCCAGCCAGCCTGAGAAGTCTTCCTGCAGACAAAGGACTAGGCTGCTCTTGCCACACACACTGGCAGGCCATAACATGAGGCTTGGCAGGTTCTAACAACTGCCCTGAAGTTTCAATACATCTAGTAGCACTCTATTTTTTGAGCTCCTGGCTGTGCTTGGGGCCTTGTCAGCTGCTGCTGAGTCAGAGGCTAGGTAGTTTAATTAAAGTCATGGTGGCACTGTAGAAATGAAGATCTGGGAAGGTAGCCAGTCTCAGCGGCCCTTGTTACTGGGTTCCACTGCCAGGTCCCGGCAAACAACACAACCAATCCCTGTGGGAAGGCTTGTCTCTCCTGGAGTGTTCAGCTCCAACAGTGTGGCATTGAACTTTATAAAGCTGTGCTCTTGAATGGAGGGAATGGAAGTTCCATGTGATGAAGCGAATCACTGTGCACAGACTGTGGTCATGGTTTAAAGGTGAGTTGTAATATTACTGAATTGCATCAGGGACCAAACACTGTTTCTGGACTGATACACACAAGGAACAGTAGGGCATGGAGAACCAAGGTGTTTCTAGCTGCACTTGTTAGATTGGCTTTGGTCTCAAACAGTACTCATGAGATATCCTGTAATCTGGGCTGAGGTAGTGGCCAAGGTCAAGGTTAAGGGGTCCTTTTAACTCCTTAAGCCTCCAATATAATGTAGGGTGTGATCATTCTCAGGCAGCAGGCTCTGAGGTACTACAAGTCCATGAGTAGTTGAGTTTGTATGGCCGTGGGTAGAGAAACAGGTGGGAGGGACACCAGACCACCTGGGTTGTTCTAGCAGGTTGAGGTACTCCACCTCACTTGCTCTGAGATGGTGAAAGGGAGCATCTGTCATTAGAGCCTCACTGGCTCATGTATATTCATGTGGACCAGCAGAATGTCAACTATTCCTGTCAGGCATGGTCCCAAGAAGTCTGATCTGATGAGAGGTATGGACCCTATGCATGTTCCCACTGGGCTACAACCCAAGATTTAAATGTAACATGTAGCACTTCAAATGACTGACATTTTATGAAAGTTGATGGATAGTCTAAAAGTTCGGGTGATGCACAAGAATGTATCTCTACCCTCTGGTAACTTTCTCAGGTCTCAGTTCCTTACTGGCCCTCTTCCCTCCTGCCATTGGCTGACAATTGTGGGGAAAGTGTCTCTGGTTCTTTGTTTCCATGCATCAAAAATGGCTATGCTATTCCACCCCTGAATTGTGATTAGGATGATCTAATAAAATGGTCTCCTATATCCGTGAGAGAATGACTCCAGAACTCCCTACCAAACCCCTACCAAAATCCTACAATGTTCCCTTTTCCCAGAGTCTTAATCCTCCTGCCATAGTTACTTGTTCCTGTTGTGATAAAATAATCTTACAAAAGTAACTTAAAGAAGAAAGGGTTTATTTTTGGCTCAGAGTTCAAGCTAGGTAGGCACGGGAGCAGAAGCTTAAAAGTGATGCATCACAGTGCATCCACATTCAGAAAAAAAGAGCAATGGTTGCTTCTGCTCACCTCCCTTTCTCCTTTGTATATTATCCTGGATCCCATCCCAGGGAATGGTGCCATACACAGGCAGTAGGTCTTCCCACCTTCAATAACAAGATGCAGATAGTCCCCCACAGGCATATTGAAGGTGGATTCTAAATTTCATCAAGTTGACCATTGTGATAAATCTTCACACTACTTGTATATTTTAAATCATCTCTATTATATGTAATGTCCAATATAACAGATAGTTGCTATACTGTATTATTCAGAGAATATACAAACAAAAGTTCACTAAGATGGAAATTATTAGAATCTTTTTTATTCACACTTTGATGGATACACAGACACAAAATCCAGATGTGGTTGATCTCATTTGTTGAGCTGTGCATCTTCAGTCTTGTTATTCTCCATTCACCTATGTGCTATGTACTCATTTTTTTTTTTAATTTGTCCTCCCTGAATGATGTAAGTTTCCCATCTTTTCAGTGGCATAAAACAAAATTCTCAGCAAGTCATTTATTTAAGAAGTCAGGTGGTTAACCTATTTCATCTGTTAGTGCCTGATTAAGACTCTCCGAAGTGTGGCTTTTTCTGTCTTTTTTGTTTTTTAATGTCCATTACCACAGGGAAAACACTATTTACAGATTGTGAACTTAGCTGCCCTATTTATCTAGGAATGAAATTAATAAATAAAGTAGCAAATTTGGAGCTAGACCTCCAAGTAAAATGACTGCAATTGTCTCTACACAGCCTGCGCTTAGACTCATTGACGTTTTGTAAAAGTCTTAACTGATTCATCTCTTAAGTGAAATCACAAATAAAGACTATATTTATGGAGCTTAAAATCTAAAGTTGCACTCAGTCACTCAGCACAGCCAGGGTTCCCCAGGAGAAAATTAGCTGTTGTTGAAAAGAAGAGAAATAGAAGTGTGCCTGCCACTCTACAGTCTGCAGCTTTGGCCTCAACAGTACTGATGCTTTTAATTTCTTCTTAAACTCCAGTGGAAGCAAGGACACTTAGCCACCCAATTTTCATAGTTTCAGTCTTTGAGATTTGGCAGGAGTTGAATAATGGAGGGGTGATATCCTAACTTCAGAAACAGTTTCTATAAAGAGCAGCTCTTGAGTAACACTGGGAAGTACTTGATTCTCAGAACTTTCTTATGCCTTGATATTTTAATAGAAGTGAAATTTCTTGGTGGAACATAAGATGCTGAAAGGCAGAGACTATCCATTCTGTTCCAACAGTCAGTACTGGCCTACCCTTCTGTCAGCAGGAGACTTCAGGTAGCCAAAGATAACACCTTACACACAAACACACACACACAGAGAGAGAAAGAAAGAGAGAGAGAGAGAGAGAGAGAGAGAGAGAGAGAGAGAGAGAGAGAGACAGGGAGACAGAGAGACAGAGAGGCAGAGAGACAGAGAGACAGAGAGACAGAGAGACAGAGAGACAGAGAGACAGAGGGATACATATTTATATAAATATATATTTAATATATATATAGTCTTAGGGTTTCTATTGCTGAGAAAAAAATACCATGAACAAAGCAAGTCTTGGAGGAAAGAATTTGCTTGGCTCATATTCATACTGATGTTCATTACTAATGGAAGTCAAGGCAGGAACTCAAACAGGGTAGGAACCAAAATGCAGGAGCCAATGCAGAGGCCATAGAAGGGTGCTGCTTACTGGCTTGCTCCATGTGACTTGCTAAGCCTGCTTTCTTATAGAACCCAGGACTATCAGCCCAGGAGTTGCCCCACCCACAATAGGCTGGGTCCTTCTCCAACAACCACTTATTAAGAAAATGCCATACAACTGGATATTATGGAGGCATTTTTCTCAATTTAGGTGCCCTCCTGTCAGATGACTCTAGGTTGTATCAAGGTGACATAAGACTATCTACCAGCAGACCTTGGGCACAAGCTCTGCAGCCAGTCCCACAACACCCAGAGGAAGCTCCACTCCTAGATGCTCTGACACACCCAGGATCAGAAGTGAGGAGGAACCAACATCTGTCCTAACACTGGGATAACCAGGACCAGTGGGACCAGACACACAGGAACTCTGCCAGCCCATTGACTCGGGTTCCTTCCAGTCTCTCTGGGCTGGTGTCCAGAGCAGACCTTGGGCACAAGCTCTGCAGCCAGTCCCACAACACACAGAGGAAGTCCTACTCCCAGGTGATCTAACAAACCCAGGATCCCAGGATCCCAGAATCACAGGATCACAGAGACAGCTTGACTCTGAAGAGTTCTGACACAACCAGGATCACAGGAAGGACAGGATCCAGTCAGATTTAGCAAGGACAGGTAGCACTAGAGATAACCAGTGGCGGGGGGCAAGCTTAAGAAAGTAAACAACACAAACCAAGGTCACTTGGCATCATCAGAACCCAATTCTCCCACTATAGCAAGTCCTGGACACACTGTTACACTGGAAAAGCAAGATTCAGATATAAAATCACTTCTCATGATGTGGTACAGGACATTAAGAAAGACATAAATACCATCCTCAAAGAAATACAAGAGAACTCAGGTAAACAGCTAGAAGCCCTTCAAGAGGAAACACAAAAATCCCTTAAAGAGCTACAGGAAAACACA
>NW_022196904.1:64898939-64899356 GCF_008632895.1 Mastomys coucha
TGCCAGCCCAGACTACTATACCCAGCAAAACTCTCAACTACCATAGATGGAGAAAACAAGATATTCCACTAGAAAACAGAATTTACACAATATCTTTCCACAATTCCAGCCCTACAAAGGATAATAGATGAAAAACATCAACATAAGGAACAAAACTACACCCTAGAAGAATCAAGAGGGTAAGCTTTCAACAAATCCACACAAACTTAATTCCACCTCTTACAACAAAAACAACAGGAAGTGACAATTACTTTTGTTAATATCTTAATATAAAAATTAATATTACTGACATATCCTAATCAACTGAAATCCAAAAATATGAGGAATTAGAAATTTGTTGACTGTCATTCAATGGACTCTCTAATTTGGTAATTGGAGAAATAGGTCCAACATTGTACAATCTATATACACTTTCAG
>NW_022196904.1:64899995-64907870 GCF_008632895.1 Mastomys coucha
TCACTCACTCAAGTCAAATAGCTTTGACCATAGCAGGAAGTCTGTATCCAAAAATTGAGCCTACAGTTAATTTCTTGGTGCAGCAGAACTATCAACTCACAACTTAGGTACGATGGAGGTAAAATCTTTTGGTGATGTGAGGGTCATTGAAGTACAGCCTTATTACAATGAAATCCAATGTCTAAAAATTGTTCTTATTTTGGGCTTGTACCATAGTAAGAGTCAAGATTTTAAACTCTACTAAATACAAAACAACAAAAGACTTTATATATTTATGTTCATTTAAGAAAATACAAGTAGTGATGTATTATTTTGAAGTATACAGTTAATATGTCTGGAGTTATTTAACATTCATAATGAGAAAATGTATGTATTTTCAGTATTGCTGTAGACAAGCATCTACATAAGACTGTTAAATTGATTGTTGTTTTATATCAAACAACTTTTATAATACTTATTTTTATTTTTATAATATTTTATAAATTTTAAGGAAAATGACAAAAAAGATATTGTAGGTATTGAAGTGGGGGTCTCTGGGAGAAGTAGGGGTACAAAAGGGAAACAAGAATGTGATTTAATTCTATTTACTTAAAATATGTTTTTAAATGTTAACAAATTCAGATAAATTGAAATCATATAACTTCTCATCATAATGCAATAAAAGTTACAAAAAGACTATCTACCATATATATTATGAAAAATAGAATGTCGTGATATGTTAATAATAATTAATATATTATGTATTCACATGTATTAGTTATACAGATCACTATAACTTACTGATATTTCCACACATACTTGCATTTTATGAATTGCTCATTGCCGCTAAACCTTGCATTCTTGACTATGTCCTTCCCAGCCCCTAGAATTCTTTTTCTTCCTATCATGTTTTTTTCCAAATATGAGAATATCATCTGTGACACATTTTATCTTTATTTTACCCCCCTCTCTCTCATGGGACTTTCAGAATCATACTCTAATGTTAGAAAGTAAGCCATTTAGAGAGACAAGGGGCTACAAATAGTGTTTTATCTACTCTATTTTATTTTTAGTATTGGATCTTATAAAAAATTATTTGTCTTCTAGGATTTAAAAGTGTTATATAGATTTATTCTCAAGATGTGTCTAATTTTGTGATTAATTGTTGAGACAAATAGAATTCTAAAAATAAAAACTAGATTCTGTGCAATTTGGAGCAGACTCTTCCATGACACCTCCTTTCATTATATGGCATTTAACATCCTCTTTACTTTTCTGGTTTTAATCCTTGAAGTGTTCGTGTCTTCTCTCTGACCTAAATATTCTCATCAGAAATATGAGCCATAGTTGAGCTGTTGAGAGACTTGAGAAATGACTGGAAGATGGATCTGAGTATCTCTTTCCATAACTACCTGAAGGGGAAACTTCTAGTTTCTTTGGAAAGTCAGTTATGTCAAAGGATGTTTTGCTGGGGCACACAGGTGAAAGGATGTCTTGCTAAAGCAGACATGTGAAAGGATGCATGGTAGCGGAGTATAAATATGACCCCACAGACAGTGGGAGTGAGAGCATTGGTTTGATTTGCTCTGCCTCACTCTTCTACACTAACATCACACATGTATTGGTTTGTCTTACAGCATTGTTGAGCTCTGCTCATTGGTAACCCTTCCACTGAAAGAAACTTGCCAAAAATAAATAAATAAATAAATAAAACAAAAAACAAAACTAAACAAAAACAAAACCCTGCTTGTGTAGTTCCTGCAACTTCTAGCCACTTCAGCAGCCATGGGCTGGTTAGCGAGCCTTGCAGATTCTTCAGGATTGAACTACAGTTGCTGGTTCATGACTGTGGAGAGGACGGGTCTGCAGCTGCTGATTTGTATTTGGTGTTTGCTACAGGACTGAACTGCTAACCAAGAAGATTTGAACTCACTCCCAAGAACTATTGCTAAACAAGTTCACTTACCCCATATCCTAATAATTTTTCTCTTCTACTACCTCTGGTAGGTGGTGGGATGGAGGAGAGGTTGAATCCTTACTAAAATAGGCTGCAAAAAATGTATGCCTACAACTACCCAAGACATTGTTGGTACGTCCTCATATATGAGTACTTATAGATTATATGTCAGTATCACATAGCTCGCTCTCTCTCTCTCTCTCTCTCTCTCTCTCTCTCTCTCTCTCTCTCTCTCTCTCTCTCTCTCTCTCTTTCACTCTGTCTCTCTTTCTCTCTCTCTCACGCGTGTGTGCGCGCGTTCTCTCTCTCTCTGTCTGAGTAGTGTTCTAGTTGTGGGCTTTCTGCTGATTAAATCACAGATATTTAGTTTAGAAAGCTAAAGATGAGGGCTTGAGGACAGACAGGGAAATGACAAAGGCAGTTAGTTACTCCTAGGAATGCATGGTGGCTTGCTTTATCAGATCTCAAATGGACCTATTTTTGCCTCCCAGGAGCGTCTTGGCAATTCCTACAGAGATAGGAGTATACAATAGGAGAGATCCTGCAACCTATAAGGCAATATTGCACAGGCACACACACACACACACACACACACACACACACAGACACACACACACACACACGAACACATCAGTAGTGCCAAGCTTGAAAGCTCATTGCTTAGGAAATGATAATCAATCTCACTGAGACTTTTCTGGAAGAATAATAGGGAAGGCTAAATTATTTCTACTTAGATTGAATACCACCATACTAAGGAGGGCATGAATTTGAGGAGATTGCTTAGATTCTAAATGACTTCCCCTCGAGGCTGTATTGGAAAATGGAGCTGAGAGAAAACCACATCCTCTTTGGAACTGGGGTTATTAAGACTCTGTAATCTCCTCTACCCCCAACACTCTCCCCTCCCTGAGAGCTCTTCTCTCAAGATAGAATTTGCTGTTCTAATGAGAAATCAGCACACACACTGGAAAAAAAAAGATAGCAGTGCAAATCACAACTCCCTTGAGTAAAATTAATTTAGGTCTATAAAATTTCAATTGAAAAAAAAGTCTTTTAAAAAATATTTTTTCCAAATTTTTACCTTGTAATAAATGTGGCTTCCATGGTATCCCTAGGAGAGAGTTGCCACGGAAACCAAAAGCTATCCTCACTGCTGATGCACTCCATCCCATGGATTGTCATTATGGCCCATCAGTCATTTTGAGAGTTAGAGACACCACAGCGAACAAAATGATGACTTTATCTGTTTATCCCAGGAGAACAGTTTGGAGAAATAGATTTACCCAATGCCATCAGAAGATTAGTGAATGACCCCTCTTGGTAATGAAACAGAAAATGGATGTTGCTCACAGCAATGCCACCTTAGAATACATTCTCAAGTCCTTAATACTGTTATTATAAAGATGCAAAGTATAGCTTCTTGTATACTGAAAGACTAGAGCACAATACTGACTCTTGGTGAGGTCAATTATATACTGGTTATCCATGCCCATTGTTTGGAGCACACTGCATTAACTAAAATATAGCCCTTGTATAGTTGTTTCAAAAGCTGGCCCCACCCCCACCCCAAAATCATGAAACTCTCCCAGAGAGTGGCAGGTACAAAAATATTTTTAGGGGATTTATTTTACAAGTGTGATTATATTTGGAACAATACAACAAACAATGGCTAGAAAAGGGTTTCAGTCAATATGACCAGGATTTCAATGTGATATAAATGCCAGCTCCTATGAATTTTTGGATAGTCTCTGGGACAGGGATTATTATAGGAAAGTAAAGATTGTCTCCTATAGTTAGCAGGGCTGACCTGCCAGTGAGCCCAAGGTGTCACTTGAAGCTACAGCAGCTCAAACATGGAGTGTTCTAGGTTCATCAAGACTGGGGACTCTTCAACTCCTGTCTGCAGTGATTTCAAGTTGGTTGGTTTCTTCTTGTCTACCCACTAGCTTAAAGGTTTTTTTTTTTGTTTTTTTTTTTTTTTTTTTTTTTTTTTTTTTTTGCCTCATATCTAACAACCTAGGCACTCTTTGCTCCACCACTCAAGGATGTCTCTCAACTCCCGTATAGGTGGATAAACTTAGCTCATCTGCGCTCTAGAATTTATTTCATACCCTCATAACATGCATACTATACACCTTCAGCATGGGCCTGATTCCCTTGCCCACCTGCTCAGGTATACGACTGTGGACTGTCATATAAAAACATGGATTGTGTTTTTGCCTGCCCCATACCTGGGAACTAGCTCTGTATTAAAGCCAGTGAGCCTCTCAGCCACTGGTGGATTCAACTCACCTGTACCTTCTTTAATGAGATAGTAAGCTGTCTTAGTTTGTTTCTCTCTTCTAGTGATAAACATCACGATCAAAAACAACTTGGCAAAGGAAAGGATATATTCATCATCAAGGGAAGGCAAAGCAGGAACTTAAGCAGGAACCTGGAGGCAGGAAGTGGACCAAAACCTGTAGGAACGGCTGCTTACTGGCTTGCTTTCTCTGGCTTGCTCAGCCTGCTTTCTTATACTACCTTGCTGAGGGGTGGCACTGCCACAGTGACCTGTCCCCATTCTATCATCAATCAAGAAAATGTCTCACAGACATGTCCCCAGGCCAATCTGATGGAAGCAATTTCTCAGCTGAGTTTGCATCTTCTCAGATGACTCTGCTTTGTATCAGGTTGACAAAATGCAACCAGCATAGAACTCATTCCAAGTCTGTTCTTATGGGAGTAATCTTGCTCCATCACAGGTTGCTCTCCTGAGTTTACTTATCAGCTTTACCATTACTCTCCAGGAAAAACTACAGGGTTCTTCATATTTCCCCCTCCCACTTTTACTTCTTCATGAGGTCTGCTTTATGGTTGTACTCAGGATACACCTTTCTCCCTGCTCTTCCAGCATCCTTGAATTGAAATCAGATCATAAGCATAAAAGTCTAGGTTACTGTATGGGCAAAATCTATGAATGGATACTGTCTTCAGGAGCTATCTCATGTTTCCCAGGGACTGGTCTCCAAGAAGTCAAAGGTAGATTACTCTGGATATATTTACACTAAAGCTAGTGTAAACAACACATCAGAGCCCCAGTCTGTGTTCCTCAGAACAGCAGTGTCATTTTCTCCTCTCTGTTCCATAAGTGTGAGGCACTCTGCCTATGTCCACATAGTTCCTATTCCTTCTTTGTGTGTGCACTTGGGGGTGCATGTCCATGTGGTACGGTTACTATTGTATAACACATGTGCATTAACGTTGTGTATTAACTCATTTAATCTTAATCATACCACCAGACAGGCACAATTAATACTTTGATTTGCAAATGAAGAAACCAAGACTATGGGGGCTTAGTTTAACTTGCTCAAGGCTGTTCAATCACTTGGCATGTCTCGGCTCACCTGTGCCAATATCAGGGGTTGACTCTCCTTGTATCTAAGATAGGAGAAGATCAGAAGTTAATGAGCTCATGACCCTAGGGATATGTCTCTTTGTTATACATGATTGAACATGGACGCATGACAATCATAAACATGATGAGTTCTGTTATCTCATTTGTGTTCAGCCTGCTGTGTTGGAGATTGAAAATAAAAGTCAGGATTTTCCTGCCTTTCCTCCTTTTTCTAGGCTGATGAGTCAATTTCTTTCTAGATATTCACCTCTCACTTCACAAGGAAAGCTGAAAAGATCAAGACTACATTGACCAGAGTGGAAAGTTTTCCTGAGTTTAAGTTCAAAAGCATCTGGAGGCATATTAAATAGAACAAGGTAGATGGGAAAGGATGGTTTTATAATTATCAAAATTATATACTTCTGAGAGGAAATTGAGGTCCTGAAAACAACCATTGTGGTACAAATCATAGAAGCTATAACTGACCTGGCAAACATGGGCATCAGGCAGGCCTGTTGAAAGTAGGGGTAAGACAAGCAGAAGCTAGCCAGGACTCAACCAAATGGGTCAATGGACTGAAGGATATTAATGAGAGTGCTGTAATATGGGAAAGGATACAAAACCCAAAAGGGTAGTGATCAGCAAGGGAAGAGTACAAGCAGCAGGAATTCCCACTATTGAGCAGAATGAGCTAGAGGAATAAAAGAGGTAGAACATACAGGAATGCCGATGTTGACAGAACTATCTCTGCCTCCTCCAACTTTTGATCAGTGTGAGCTACCTATGGACCAAAGCCAACTTGGAGCCAGAGGAAAAAGTAACCTAGATAGAGATCTGAAAGGCAGCCAGTTTCTTCTGAACCAGGGAAGGATATAAGATGGGTTTGGAAACCGAGTTCTACAAAAGCATCAATACCCTGACAGTCCTTTGAATCTCTCTTTCTATTAGGCATTAGATCTTTTGTCCTGGTTTGTCAATTGTTGTTGTGATAAAAACCATGGCCAAAAGCAGCTTGGAGGAAGAAAGGGCCCATTTCATCTTTATTTGCATGTAATAGTCTATCACTAAAAGAAGTCAAGGCAGAAATTCAAGGCAGAAACTAAAGCAGAGACTGTGGAGGAATCCTACCTATTGGCTTGCTCATGCTCAACTAGCTTTCTTATATAACCCAGGCCCACCTGCACAGGGAAGGTGCCACTGAGGTTGGGCTGGTGCCTCCCACATCAATCACTAATCATGACAATATCTCACAGGCAAGGCTACATATCAGTCTGGTTTTAGAAATCCCTCAATAGAGACTCTCAGATGGCTTTAGGCTGTGTCAAGTTGACAGATGGAGCTAACCAGAAAGACTGTAGAGGGTCAAGTTCTCAGATGGCTTCCAATCACCTGGATACCTGTGGAAGGACCTACTGCACATGCCCTTGTCTGACTTCCCACTGGTGCTCCCAACTTCCAACTCCCTCCTCTGGGCTTTTGAAAGCTATCAAAATCTTTAGCTTTAGGTTCCCTTCCCAATGCTCCATTCGTCTTTTGTTTTTCCATTTCACTGTAACATATTGTTACAATATGAAGCAATTATAAGGTACCCACCATGCCGTCCCAACACAGAATCTATCTATCCTGAATATATGCACCATTTCCTGTTTCTATGGATATAATTTTGTACTCCTTCTTCAGACCCAACCCCTTTGGCAACTTACCTGTTACTTGTCATAGTTTCCTTACATTAAAAACAAAAATTCTTACCTGCTACACATCCCTCTTTAGATAATACATGTTTTTCTGCCCCCTTAAAAATGTCCATTAACTTAACTTAATCACAGATCTTCAGTGTGGCCATGGTTAGGTAGTTAGTGTCTGCTATACCTGTAGAATTGTGGTAGCTCAAAAGTTGGTGTCAAGGGTCATCTAAGGCTAAGCCACTTACATATAAGGAAGACTGTACTGGATTTATAGTGAGGACAAAGATGGGTAGCATTTAGTCGTGCTATGTGGCTCTTTGGGTTCATCACAATTTGGAGGCAACATTACCAAAAGAGTTCATTGGGTAGATTCATTGCCTTTTCTAACTTAGACTTGGATATCTTCTATGTTTTACTGATGGAAGCAATCCCAAAGCCTTTCCAGAACTAAGAGGAGGAAATACAGACCCTGTTATAGAGGAATTCCCATCATGCCTTAGAAAGAAATACATCAGTGCATCCATATTTGAAAAGTTAAAAACCGGCCATTTTGTCTCAGGTGAGGTTCTGAGACTGGAGCAGCCGGCCTGGAGGCACAGGCCCCACGACGCCCAGGGGAGCCGCAGGGCGGCAGTTACAGGATCCTCTCAGCTTCTGAGTGACAGAGGAGGAACAGCGTACTTCTCTGCCCCTTCCCTGCAAGTGGAGGGCCTACCTCCAGAGAGCACCTTAAGCCAGAGACTCAGGCGAGAGCCGCCATTTCCACTCTGGTGAGTTTCTAAGACCAGAGCAGCCAGCTTGGAGGAACAAGCCCCACGAGTCGCAGGGGACTTGCAGGGTGGCAGGGACAGGACAAGCTCTAGCCAGAGACACTAAGA
>NW_022196904.1:64909669-64909914 GCF_008632895.1 Mastomys coucha
AGAAACTTTACTAAAGCTCAAAGCACACATTACACAGCACACAATAATAGTGGGAGATTTCAATACCCGACTCTCTGCAATGGACAAATCATGGAAACAGAAACTAAAGAAGGACACAGTGAGACTAACAGAAGTTATGAAACAGATGGACTTAACAGATATCTATAGAACATTTTGTCCTAAAACAAAAGGATTTACCTTCTTCTCAGCACCTCATGGTACCTTTTCCAAAATTGACCATATAA
>NW_022196904.1:64914508-64941238 GCF_008632895.1 Mastomys coucha
TAAAAAAAAAAAAAAGAAAAGAAAAGTTAAAAACCCCTCCCTCAAAGAACGTGATATATGTATTTACCTCAAGGAGAACAAAACATAGGAAGACAATAGTGGAAACGAAGCCTAATCTGGTGACCCAAACAGCCTTCAAACAAAATGAAAGTGACTAGACTAAGGAAGGGGAGGATAATGGAAGCAGGAAATGAATTCAAGATTTACATTCCTGGATCTGAATTGGGCTACTTTAATATACCAAACGACTTCAAAGACAACAGAAGAGTAAGGAGCACACAAAGGAACATATTCACAGGGCTGTAGAGAGAGTTTAGCATTAAGAGAACTCACTGCTCTTCCAGATGACACACCCGTCTGGTTCCCATCATCTATACTTAGTCAACTTACTATTCCCCGTAACTCTAGGGGATCTGATGCCTTCTTCTGATTTCCACAGGCACCTGCACAACATGAGGCACACACACACACACACACACACACACACACACACACACACACACACAAGGAAGGGCCATGTTTACCTGCCAAAGCACAATTGCCCTTAGGAGAACATATTTCTATTTCTTCCTAGTATCCCCCAAGGGTCTTGGAGTCCCTGTTAGGTGTCATGTGAAAGTAGAGTTGCGTGTTTATTGATATTATTTTAAGTACTCATATCTCAAGTGGATGCCCAGGCAGAACAGGAGTACTATATAAAATAAGACCCTGTGATTGACTAGTAGGTGACACCTCACCTTATAATAGAGGAAAATCCAGAAAGTTGCCTCTGTTTCTACAGAGAGTATGCAGGCAGTCTGTTTTAGACATAGGCTGGAGTCAACACAAAGCCATTTGACTTACCTTTGGACACATACATCACTACCACCTTCTCTCTAGCAAGAGTGGGCTATATTCTCTAATAACTACCGTTGGGAATTCGGGGAAACAACAGTGCCACATCCATAATCCACTGGTTCACAATCTGTGGGTCAAGACTCCTTTGGGGGTAGAAAAAGCCTCTCACAGGGGCTACCTAAGACTTTCTTCATATCAGATTTTTACATTAGGTTTCATAACTGTAGCAAAATTACAGTTATGAAGTAGTAATGAAAATAATTTTATGGCTGAGGTCACAACATGAAGAACTATATTAAAGGGGCTTAGCATTAAGAAGGTTGAGAACCACTGCCAGAGTCCATCATATATCAATAAAAACAGTTCCTACCTACTACATTAAGGTTCTTCCCTCTCATAAACATCCATAAGAGGGCATTTGCTTTAAAACCAGACAGTTCTCAGTTCCAGCTTCAACTCTGTTGCTTTCCAATTGTTTGACCATTAGCAAGCTGTTTAACCTTCTGGGCCTTAGTTTTCTTCTCTTTAAAATGATCATAAAAACTATATGTCATAGGGATTACTGTAAAAAATAAATGTAACACCAAGAAAGTAATGCAGACACATCATAGGTATTCAGTGAATCGTCACAACAGTTATTATCCATGAAAGGAATAAGATGCCACACTACTTAGCAGTCCATTGCTCCGTTCTTAACATCTGGCACTAGGCATTCAGCATACCCAAGAACAATGCCACTGTCTGCTGGCCATGGTCATGTTGCATCTTTTCATGGCTCAGTGACTTAACGTTTAGAAGATGGAACTTTCACAGTGAGAGCAAGTTGAAAACTAAGTAAAGCTCCTGAGAGCACTTAGGCACAAACCAACTTAGATGCAGGTGTATTTCTCAGCTCTGCCTGCCAGCTGGATGGCTTTTGCATTCTGCCCAAGCAAAGCTATTCTGTCCCAGAGGTTTTTGCAAATTCACCAGAGCTGAATGCATGTCAGAAACTCAGGGAGAGATTAGCTTTGAAAAGCTGACATTTTGGTACATATCAAAAAAGCCCAGAGCAAATGGGGGTCTAAGAAACACTTTGAAGGCCTTCATAGGGTCAGTGAGAGCTGTCACCAGACGCAGCCTTGCAAGTAGCAGGGGAAGTCCAGAAGGTCATTCAGGTCATCTTGATACCAGCAAGTCTGCAGGCCCTTGGATACACCCGGATGATTGAATTTTTTTAAAATTCTTCTCTGTAGTCTTCTATCAGATAGTTCAATATAGCCTAATTTAATCCATTCCTACTGATATGTCAAAATCTAATCTTTTCCTGGGAGCTCCCCCTGATAAAGGGGACTTTCTTCTTGCTCTCAGGTATGGCTTCTTCTCATTGAGCAGCCCAAAGGTGGCAGGCACTGTAACAGATTTTACACCAAGATTTCAGTTCTTCCTAACATTTGATCATCTGTGGAATAGATAGTAACTGACTTTCTAAGAGGTGTCAGTCACAGGGTACCTTTTTATTATGAGCCCCTCAAGTTACAAAGAAGGAGACATGACTTATATCAAGTCCTTTAAGGGGTGTAGAGAGAATTCAGAGCCTGTAAGAAAGTACCCAGTTTCTGAATTGTTTCCAGGAAATTGTGCTTCCTGGGAATTTGAGGGAGAGGACTGATTGTGGTGGTGTGAGCAGTATTGATGGTTTCTGTTGAGTGCCAATTTGATGGGATTTAGAATCACCATGGAAACAAATCTCTGGACAGTCTTGGGGGTAGGAGGAGTTACTAGATTGGGTAAATTGAGGTGTGAAGGCCCTGCCTAAATGTGGGCAACACCATTCCATGGACTGGGGTCCCAGACTGAACAAGAAGGAGAAAACAAGCTGCTTGCTAGTATTTCATCTCTCCAGTTTCTCAGTACAAATACAAGGTAACCAGCTAATCTATGCTTCTGCCACCACACCCTCCCTAGTATTGTGGATTATATTCTCAAGCCATGAGCCAAAGAAAACCCTTCCTGCCTTAAGTTGCTTTTGTTGGTTATTTTGTAGCAGTAAGACAAGTAACTGATACAGGGACCTAATACCCTGTATTTAATAGAAGGAACCGAGTCAAAGTCTGGTGGTCTAGGGGTCACCCTTGGCTAATTACTACAGTTCTTAATGTTGGGGATGTCATTGAGTTTATGTCCTCTTATATTTTTATCACCCTAGCAAAGTATTAAATGTTTTCTTAAACTGCCTGTTGGTGTTTCTGTGAGAAATAAAGGCCATGAAGTAGAAATATGGATAAAAATAACAGTATGTCACACTAATGAGGGTACATCCTGTATAGACCCACAGGGACTTAGATACAAGTCAAGGGAATAAGAAGCAAAGATATTGTTTTCTTTCAGGAGAATTGTAGGGAGCTATGACTGTATGAGAGGCAGTTCTGAAAGTACCCTGTTTTAATGTTTTTAAAAATCATACATAAGAGAAATGACTTTGAAAATGACAGATGTACTCTTTCATTGTGTGTAGTTTCAGCACCCCATCTGCTGCCTGTGCTGAGGTCCAGGGAAACAGTGAAGGCCGAGGTCAGTGAATATACTAAGCTTCCAAAGAACCTCAGATCTCCAGCAGGCTGCTGTTCTCCTTGGAAATATCATTGGTGGATTCCTCAGATCTGCTCAGATGATGGTCATGTCAAGGAATTCACTACTTTGTAAAACTGTGATGCTAGAAGTCACATTTGTCACAACCTGCTCACCTGTGGCTTTCACTCAGTGGCCTGCAATAACACCAAGGGAACATATGACTATTTTCTTGCTATCTTCAAGCTTGTAATTTTTCATGGAAATGTACCAGTATTTAATTCCATTATATAGTTATTCAATCTTAAAGTTACTGTCCTAGGATAGAATAAATACAATAAAGTGCAATAAGTAATAACTTTTTTCTCTGATGTATATTAATTTTTACTTACCAGGTTTCAATATATGGTCCCAATTCAGTGCCTTTAACTATTCATAGGCAACTTTATTTTCATATTTTATTTGGCTTTAAAATACAAAATAGGGAGGGTGGAGTGATGGCCCTGAAGTTAAGAATATTTCCTGTTTTTCTGAAGGACCTGAGTACAGTTGCCAGCACCCATGTTTGGTAGATTACAAATTTGTGTCAGCCAATTCCACGAGATATAACACCTTCTTCTGGCCTTCAAGGACCCCTGTACAATGTGGCATATATTCCCACAGATTCATATACAGGTATATAAATGAAAATAAATCTTTAAATGTATAAAATAGAGATGAGGAGGGGGCTCACTTGCTGCATATCACCCTCAGACAAATCAAGGTATGATGGTGAGCATCTACAATATCAGTGACGAGGGGGAGAAGACAGGAATGTCCGTGAAGCTCACAGCCTAATGGTCTCCAGACTCAGAGAAAGGTCTGTCCTAAAAAACAAACAAACACAAACAAAACAAAACAAAACAAAACACAAAATCCTAAGGTGAAGAGTAAAGCATTATCAATTTTTGGCCTTCACGGGCATGTGCATAAACCTCCAACTAACGCCTATACACCTGCATAAGTGTGTACATACATATATAAAACACAAAGTAACTTAAATTCACTTTAAAATAGGGTCCTTCATAATACCCATATGAATATTATCCACCACAATATCTACCATGCTCCCTTCCAAGACCATCTATGAAGTAGTCTCTGTAAACAGATTGATCTAACAATTGGTGAGTTTTCTTTTTTCTTTTTTAACTTTTATTGCATTATGATGAGAAAAGTTACATGATTTCAATTTATCTGAATTTGTTAACATTTAAAAACAATTTGAGTAAATAAGATTAAATCAATTCTTGCTTCTCTTTTGTACCCCAACTCTTCCCAGAGACCCCCCTTCAATACCTACAATATTTTTGTCATATTCCTTAAAATTTATAAAATATTATAACAATAAAAATAAGTATTATGAGTTTTCTACTAGTAATTTTGTTGAAAACTACAAGTTTTCCATTCATAAGTTTTCTACTTGTTGTTGTAACAACACAGATGCACACAAATTCTGTTTGCTGTCTGTGGACAATGAGACATAGTATTCTGTGAAAGAAGAAAAGGAGGCAATGTAGAGTGGTACAGTCTTGGGAAACTGAGGCAGCCACCAGCATCTAAGACAGTGACTTCCCTGCTCTGCGGCATTGTTGCCTGTCATCATGAAAGCTTCCCTGGCTTCTAAATAGATTTTCCATGAGAAATCAAAACCCCAGATTCATATGCATACATATATATATATATGCATGTATATGTATATGTATGTCAACTGTTGTCTTTTAAACACTAACAACTAAATCAACTTTCTTAAGAAGAGTACTAGCCAGTGGGATTTCAATTTGAAACCTCTCTTACCATCATCAGTCAGCTTCTTTTTGGTTTTCATGTAGATTATACGACAGCTACTGTTCTAGAACTGTACTTATATGGGTGCACAGTATTTAATTGTATAGCTGTACCTTTTTCCAGGTCTTTATTGTTGATTCAGAACAGAGGATCTGACACCATGTTTTTAGCCTGGTATGTACATTCATGTGCATCAAGCCCTTTTCTTCAGACCTATTCATAAATAAATACAAAGTTAAAAAAAAATCTTTAAAAATACTAAACAATCCCCCAAACATTTAAGTACAAAAATTACATTTCTTGAATATATTTCAACATTCAATCTTTTTATTAATTTTAAAACAATTTTCATAACAATTTTCTTGCCATACTTCTCCCAGAATCATTTGTTGCTTTACTTACCACTTACAGTAAAAATTCGTTTAAAGTAGCTATATAGAAACATGCCCATATGCTGGAGCATTTTAGTTCACAGCTATTAGCATAGTCTACTTTTGCTTTCCCAGGTGTCCCACTGGGAAAATATGCTGCATGGATACCAATTACCAAAAGACTATGAAACATAGAACCACCATTTGCATTTCATAATAGTCTACTCTACTCTTTTATACCTATTTGACCTCTTTGAGCATATTCTACATGTAAAACTCTATACTCTAATGTTATAGTTAATGCTATAACTTGAATATCATGTGATATTATTTGCAATATCTTATAGATATATGAGTGGCTACTTTTTGTATTCTTATTTGATGAAAAAAACACCTTGAATTTTAAAAATTTGGTTATTTCCTACTATCAATATTATAAATCTCATTGAAATACATGTCTTTAGGCAAAAGACCCCTGCCTTCATTTCCATTAATAGAATTTCAGAATTAGAATTTCCAAAGGAAGGCTTACAAATCTTCTCAAGACTCTCGAATTGCAATTCAACTTCTTGTCCTAGAGGCTAGAAATGCCTAATAGTCTCTCCGGCTGTGCTGAGTGTGTTCCTGGAAGCACCCACCCTCCAAAATTGAATATTGTCTATTTTTTAAAGTTCTATTAACTTGTTAGGTCCAACAAGTGAGGTTGATAATTGTTTAAATGTTTATTATGATATATCTAAGCTTTACACTGCATTTTGACCCTTCCCCTTTATTTTGTATGAAATTCTGCTTTTTCTAGTTTTTGAAATGAATTACTTAAGTATTAAGAATATAAGAGCCAGAAGACTGGCAAATCTGCTGTGAGAGTGTGTCTCTTAGAAATAACAGGAAACTTTATACATAATATAGCAACAATATGGCTACCTGAGTAAAACCTGAACAAGGACTTCTACTAGCTTCACTATCACATCCATATATATACACACATATGATAAATAAATAAATATATATATTTATCTCACATACAACAAATGCATATGGCATATGTATATGATATGTGTTGTATGCAGACATGATTTTGGGTATGCATACACATGTGTATGCACATGGCTGTAGATGCCAGAGACTGACATTGGGAATGGTCTTTATTTGCTCTTAGTCATATTTTTCAATACAAGGTCTGTCATTGAACCTGGGGCTTGTTGATTCAGCTACATTGGCTCACCAAAGAGCTCTAGGAATTTGTCCTTGCTAATGTGGAAGCAGGAGGTCTCAAGGGGGCCCCCCTCCTCCTTAAGAACTACAGGAAGCTAAGGAAAGCTGAGTGTGAGACAAAGGGTCTTCCCCAGGGGACAACACACTTAGCCAATTTCTCCCTTTTAGCTTAAGAAACAAAATTCTTCTCATTCCTGTTTCTCAATTTGAATGTTATTTGCCTCTTTCTCTTACTATTTCTCATGCTTTTTTTAACACCAAACTCACTGCTCTGTAAGGTCATGTGATGTATGACTGGCATTTAACAGGAAGTTGCCACTTATGTTCTGCTTTGTTCTCTTTAGGAAACTCTATTGCAGCTATTGGTTGTGTATTTAATAGGGTGCCTCAGTTCCAAGGCAGTCATGAAAAGGTACAATTGAAAACATAAATAATGAAGAATAAATTGTTTCTTCTGACTTCATTTTTCAGATGGAGAAATGCTAATTGTTGCTTAGGCATGAAGTTTTATTCAAAAAATTTTGATTTATAGATATTGGGGCTATGCAAGAAATCAACTGAAGTGTTGAATTATTAAATGCTGCTGTTTTCCAAATACCTATGTGCTGTATCTGACATCTGTAAAATGAATTCTAACCCAAAGCAGTTCTTTGAGTTGTTAACCAGAACTCAGTGACACAGACCAGCATAACTTTGCAATGCAAAAGAAAATGCCAGGCAAATTCCCTCCTGCAACTACAGACTATTTATCACAGTTTGTTGGAGTGGTGAAGTACATAATTTTTTGATCCAGCTGACACATTCAATTATCTTTAAAAGTTTCTATCATGGTGCTTTTTTCAGCTATTTATTGGGTACAAAAATGTAATCCATAATTATAGGTATTTCATGTGCCCTGTATCAAATACTGAACAATCTCGTTCCCCAGGCTTTCTGTCTACTAGAGAAACTGAGAAAAGAAAATAAATGCTTAGCAATCAAGACTTGCAAAGTGGCCATGAGGGGCCGTCAAGACACTGACAGCTGAAAACAAGGAGAAGAAATATGTGCAACATAGCCTGGGGTCTAGGCTTGCAGAGGAAATGATTTGGTGCGTAATCATGGATTTGCAGATGTCTGGGGCTGACGGAAGCTTTGTGAGCATTAATTTGGTGCTTCTACCAGATAGCTTTTAGCTATAACAAGGAGAATTCTCCCAAACTGTATCCATACCTTGAAGATACAAGGTTATCGGAAAGGAGATGCCTGGTTTAGTATTTCCTTGGTTAC
Organism: Mastomys coucha; assembly: GCF_008632895.1. Taxonomy (NCBI): domain Eukaryota; kingdom Metazoa; phylum Chordata; class Mammalia; order Rodentia; family Muridae; genus Mastomys; species Mastomys coucha. Next base: position 64,922,575 of record NW_022196904.1, read on the forward strand.
TAATGGGTTTTAGCCAAGTAATTGTGGACTCCTTCCTGAATATATAAAAGATCACAAATATTGTCTGAATTCATGTGATGTTAATGAGATACTATGTATGGTTAAAAATATATGATACTCATTTATATTCCTTCTTTACCCCTTCCACTAAGAGATGTGGAAAGACAAATTGTCAACTGTTAACTAGTTGAGATATTTATCAATATTTACCAGTCTTAAAATGGGTAATTTCTTTACATTCTCTCTCATTCTCTCTTCTCTCTCCCTCTCCCTATGTATAATATATAATCTCACATATATGCTTCCTTATCTACATATATGTGTTTATGTATTCTATGTATTATATATATATAACTCTATATACAATAAACACATATAGTAAATGCATGTGACATGAGGTTGGGTATTCTTACACAAGTTTGCACTTGGGTGTAGAGGCCAGAAATCGATATTGGTAGTGGTCCTTAACTGCTCTTGGCTTTATTTGTTCAATATTAGGTCTCTCATTGAACCTAAGGATTATTGATTCAGCTGTAGTGGCTGGCCAATGAGCTCTAGGAATTGGTCTGTCTCTTCTCCTTCCTCACCATCATGGGAGTTACAGATGCAGACTATAAAGCCTGGCATGTATGTGGTGATGTGGATCTGAACTCAAATCCTCATGCTTGCCTGGCAGGCACTTTACAAAACAAGCCATCTAAACAGCCCTTATTTATTAACCGAATAGAGATGTTCAAGAAAGGTAAGATAAGTTTTCTGTTGATTATGGTTTTGGCTTTGATGGTGGCCATTAATACATTGTTCAGGACCCTTCTCCTTATATGCCTTCAGAGGAGTGAGAAATGGCAAGAATATTGTACTTCTGACGATGTCTGACAATTATCTTCTTTTCTTTTTACCTGATAGCTTGCTCACAGCCTCCACATCATGTGTTCTGTATTTATAATTCTAGGAGGGAATGCCTAACACCTAGAACATGGTTTTTGTTGGACAATCAAGCTGTCTGTTCCATCACAAGCCAAGAAGATCTATTTTGAAATTCAGTATCAATATCTCCTAGTTACTTTTTGGGTGAAATGATCTTGCTCCTAGCCTCTCCTCAAGTGGATGTCAACTGATTGGGTCAAATGCTATTCTCTTCTATTGAAAATTCATAACACTGCTATGAAGCAAATAATTGTTCATTTATGGAAAATGTTTAATAAAATAAGAAGAGCTCAACAAAAAGTCTTTTTCCTCTTCAGATTAGTCAAACTGAAGCTCAGAGATGTTTAGGAAGTATAAAGAGGTTAAATGAGTTAGCTAATGATAACTAAGGAATGAGTTGTAATTGGCCACACATTGGGTTTCTGAGTTTTTTATTTCAAAGCTGACAGCAAGGATTTCCACCATCCAGGTTATTGTCTCTGAAGTCACCATTTAAAAGCATTAATCACAGTTACTAAGCAATAGGAGAAAGCTTTACATTACCTGGGAGAAAGCAAAAGGCAGTAGTTCCTGGCACACAATCAGCAACCAAACAAAATAAAAGAATCAATGATTGACTATCAATCCAACAGTAATTCTCATTGTGATTGTGATTGTGTGTGTGTGTAACTAACAGTTACAGTGTGCTGGTTAAAATTATTGCCAAGCATTCTGCCAAAGATCTATAATCAAAAGCTATTCAGAAGTCTATAGCAAGAAGATCACAAGTTCAAGGCCTGATTGGGCTACAGAACAAATTCTAAGCCAGCCTGAGAAGCATAGTGCCTCTCTCTCTCTCTCTCTCTCTCTCTCTCTCTCTCTCTCTCTCTCTCTCTCTCTGTATATAAAAAGGCATAGGGATAAACACTTAGGGGTAGAGTGTTTGCCTAACAAGTGTGCGATACTAAGTTCAATTGACAGGAGGAAGGAGGGAGGGAAGGAAGGAGAGAGAGAGAGACAGAGACAGAGACAGAGACAGAGAGACAGAAAGACATAGACAGAGAGAGACAGATACAGGGGAGAGACAGGCACAGAGACACAGAGATAGGAGAGAGACAGATACAAACAGAGAGAGAGACAGGGACACAGAAAGAGACCGAGACTGTGGAAAGAAGGGAGACAGTAAATAGAGGGAAAGAGAAAGAAGGAGAAATAATTATTGCTCATCCATTATTTACTTCTTTCTTCAACCTGCTGTCAATAAAATTTTCCTTGCCTGACAGATGCTGGAGTTGCCTGGTAATTTGCTTGGCCCAATGGAATGCAAGTTCAGGTGATACCAGCAGCAACCTTAGATGTACTAATGTCTTTGGCTTCTCCAGTTCTCTAGTGACCCAGTGTGTAAAGAGCATGGCTCAGTAGTTATAACTCCTTATTTACTGCATGCTTCTGAAATAAACACTTAGAAATTGAATCTTTCCCCCTGAAGCTTGGAGCTAAGCCCAGCTCAATGAGATCTTAAAGCAAAGCTGTCCAGTCAAGCCTACAGCAGTAAAATCAACCTGCAAGGTTTAAAATATAATAATATGTATGTCTTTGTGATCCACTGAATTCTGGGATGGCTTGTGATACAGCCTTGCTGTATTAATAGCTGGTAATCTTAATAAGTAACCTGTGACTATGAAGTATATGACAGACGCTAATGACAATTCCATCAGGTAGGTGACATTCTTAACACTGTCCTACAAATGAGAGAAGAAGCTCCAAAGGATTAGTAAGCTTATCCGAGAAGATATAATAACAGCAGCTTAGGCATATAATTTTAATCAATCTTATTTCAATATCATTGTTATATCTCAATTTTGTTCATACCGGACATGAGAGAATTTCAAGTCATACTTAGAACTTACTAAGGTTATGCTTTGAGCATAAAACCAAACAACTGCCACTCAGTCCTTCTGTTTCATTTCAAGCTGCTACCACACATAAATTGTTGAGCTGTATTTCAACCTTTGCCAAGAACAAGGCTGACTCAGCTCTTGGAAGTTCATCCGAAGAACTAATTGGTAAAAAAATTCTCTGGGGAAACAGACAACACAGCAACTTTTCAGATGACTTCCACAGTAAAATGACAAAATGGGAGAGGTATGTTTTGGCCATGGACACCCCAAATGAGAATATAGCTCTCATGTTTACTGTCATCTCTTGAATTCTCTGTGGCCTTGGAGATTATTGCCATATGAAATGTCTCTAGATTCAGAGGTGGCAAGAGAAAACTCACAAGATATTCAGATTTCAAATGAATGACAATATTTTTCACCGGATCCTTTGGTGTTTTGTTGTCTTTTGGCACATGTACCTGAGGGCTTCAAAACCATCTCAGCAAGTTCCTGTTACATATTTCTGATAATCTCCATTTCTTATCAGGCAGAGAGAGACTGTGCTCAAACTCTGCCCTTCATTTTCCAATGCCATGATGCCTTCTTCTTATCTCCTCTTCTTCAAGCTTACAGTAATAGGGGGTAACCTAAACTATGAGGAATGGGCTGGGCTCTCTCACCTCCTTAGTAAGGATTTTTCTCAAAAAAGCAAAGAGATTAGTTTGAGGGTATCTTTTTTTTGTTTTTTTGTTGTTGTTGTTTTGTTTTTTTTTGTTGTTGTTGTTTTGTTTTGTTTTGTTTTTTGGCTTTTTCAAGACAGGGTTTCTCTGGATAGCCCTGGCTGTCCTGGAACTCACTCTGTAGACCAGGCTGGCCTTGAACTCAGAAATCCACCTGCCTCTGCCTCCCAAGTGCTGGGATTAAAAGGCATGTGCCACCACCGCCCAGCTGAGGGTATCTTTTTAAAGAGATGGGCTATATATGGTGTCTCCTATGTCAGGTAGATCTTGTCAGCAGGGAGGATGTAGGCAATGGAGAGTAGACACCAATACCCAAGGGAACCTTCTTTCTATTGACATGACTAAATCTTCCAATAAAATGAGGCTATTGAGTCATGTGTGGATATAGGAGAAAAATGCTTTGATGTGATCACAGAACTGCCTCAAAGTTAATGTGGATGGAGAAGGGTGAGAGGAACAATGGCAAGAGAGGAGGTTGCCAAAAAGGGAGGTGGGAGCCTATTGTAAAATGCACTTGGAGTTTGGAGTGTGGACTACTTACCCTTTTCTCTTATGTGATAAAATAATCGACAAAGACAGAATAAGATGGACATATTCTTGCTTTCAGTTTCAGCTGTCAACCCATGTTGGTGGCAAGAATGTTGTGGAAGAGAGCGGTTCATATCATAGCGGCCACAGAACTTAGAAGTACAGCTGTAAGAAAAGGCCAGGGCAATTTTACAGAATTTGTAAACTGCAGGCAAGTCTGCAGGTTATTTTTTTGGTTAATGATTAATGCAGAAGGGTCAGTCTACTGTGGATGGTGCAATCCTGGGTAAGTGGTCCTGAGATGTAGAGGAAAGAAGATTGAGCAAGCCACGAGAAGCAAGCTAGTAAGCAGCATTCCTCCATGATCTCTGCTTCAGGTCCTTCCTCCAAGATCCTTCTTCGAGTTCCCCCCTTGACTTTCCTTGATTATGGATTGTATCTATAAGCCAAATAAATCCTCCCCAAGTTGCATTTGGTCACCACATTTTATCACAGCAAAAGAAAGCAAACTAAGACAGATCCTACTCCTGTCTTTCACTATCTGTCTATAACACCATCATGAATCCATCAAGGGATTTATCTACTCATTAAATCAGAACCCCTCTGATTTGATATGTAAGCATGCCATGACAGCCCTGGACACATGGTTTACTCATCTCCTAGACAGTTTTATAGTTAACCAAGTTGAAAAGATTGACTCTAACATATCTTATGTTTGGTTATATTGGATTCCACTAGAAGGCTTTGAATAGAAGAATGATAGAGCTGGAGTTCATTTTTAGAGCTGTCCTTTAATAACAGCATCACATTGCCATAGCATTGTAAGAGCACAATGGAGGGTAGGAGCATAACGGTTAGTCCTTCTTGTAACTGTGACAAAGTGCCTGTCAAGGAAAAAACAAAAAACAAAAACAAAAACTAAGTGAAATATTTGGGCTTATGGTTTAAAGATACAGTTCATCATGCTGGGGGACATCGGACATAATGGCAAGAATATAAGACTTGCCCATATCTGAATGGATCAGGAAGCATAGAAAAGGGAATTTTAAGGCTCAGCTGGCTTTCTTGTTTTATTCAATTCAGGATCAAAATGGTGTTACCACACTCAGGATGGGCCTTCTCCCTAGATACCCTTTATAGATAACATAGAATTGTATCTCATTGATATTCTAGGTGTTACTTCAATCAAACTGGAAACCAGAATTAATCATCACAACAGGTAATGATTCATATAGTAATAGTAACAAGAAATGATAGTGGTAAGAGATGACAGTAGGAGATAAAACAACAGCTGAATTTCAGCTGTATTTTGAACCAATTGAATCTGATAGATATGATCTAAAATAAAATACAAAGGGATTAAAATAATTTAGACAAAGGATATGTGGTAGTGACAAAATCATACCAGGAGATAGTGGGTGAGTAAACTCAGGGGCTCTATCTTGATCTACCTTATAGACATTCAAATGGAAACATCATAGAGAGAGTAGAATACACAAGTTTGAAGTTCAGCAGATGGCAGCAGATTAGATAAAAATTTTTGAGTTAACAAATTATCCATCTAGGGACTATGGAACCAATATTTAGAGGCTGACAAGAAGACAGAGTTGAAAAGGTGGAAAACAGCATTAGATTACAAGACATTCAAGAGACTCATGTCTCAGAAGCCAAGGAAAGGAAATATTTGTGCAGCACACCCTTCTGAGGGCAGAATCAGCCTCTTAGAATGCTACTTTGGGACTTAGCCATGTTGATACCACTGATGATAATCACAAAAGCTGTTTCTTTGGGGTGATGAAAGTAAAACAATTAATGGAATTGGGTAAAGAAAGGGAAGTTATGAAGAAATCTATCCAAAATTTGCTAAGCATCATGGAAGTTACAGGAGCCAAGAGATATGTTTAGATATAGGAGATAAAATTACATTGTTTTATGCTGCTGAAAATTATGTGGGAGGAGGGGAAACTGGATAATTCTGAAAACAGAGAGAAGAATGATGGCAGAACTAATTAATAGTCATGGATGTTTTGGCAGAGAGAGACTCCAGTAACATATGGAAAGGTTGGTTCCAGACAGTAGTATGGATGTTCTTCATCATGATGGATGAGGAAGGAGGATGTTTTAGTTCCTTTTCTGGTAATGTGATAAAACACCTTGACGAAAAACAACTCATAGAAGAAGAGTTCATTTTAGCTTACAGTTCTGGAGGGATAAAAATCCATCCTTCCAGGGAGGCATTGCAATGAGTGGCAGCAGGAGCAGAGAGCTGAGAGGTAACATGACCAAATAAGGGGATGGAGTGAAGCTGGAAGCAGCAAGGCCTTACATCCCAAAGCCTGTCCCCAATTGTACAGTTCTTCTGCAAGACTGCACAAACTAAACCTCTCCCAAAGCATCACCAACAGGGAACCAAGCCTATGGGGTACATTTATCATCCAAAGCACCAGAGAGAGCCTATCAATATAGATCAAGATGGGGTATGGTAATAGAGAAAGAGTATTCACATGGATTCTATTTTCTCATCAAATAAGAGTAGGCAAAGTTAAAAATGAGAAAGATAATGGAGGTATAAGGGAAAAAGAGGAGTTAGTGGTCTGTTGGGAAAGCAAAATTTGATAATTATAGCATATATTTTTTCTTTATAGCAAGAGAAACTCAGTGTGTCCATGGTCCAAATCATCCCAACCAGGTTGCCATGTGTCTCTGCAACACTCACTATGTCGATGATAGGCAGGGAACTGGATTGACAAGTGTGAAGGGGAGGAGGAACAAAGAGACTGAGTTCATAGTCTACTTGGCAGGCAATGATGTAGAATTATAAATTCTCGTTCCTAAGCATTTTATAAATCCTGTTTCCTAGTATGATGCTTCAATGTTTAGAATAAGCTAAGTGCTGCTTAGGTGGAAAGTAACTGGTGACGATTTTCATTATTGATATCATCACCATTATATTTTATAATGCTAGCAAAATGTCTGAATCTTAAGCTACAATGATAATAACCCAATTGTGTCAAGGTAAGTATGCTTTGTAATGTGTAATATTGCAAAATTCATTATGTAATTATGAATATTACAGATGCACTAATAAATAGTAGCAATTCAGAAATACTGAACAGAGCCTTCGATCAAACTTCAAAAAGCACAAAGGTCAAAGTTGTAGAAAATCAAGCCTTCCTCTAGTGGCTTCTACTCCATAGACAGCTCTTTCTAACTACCAAGGGTATTTCTTTGTGATAAATTCTGGCTGAAAATCCTTTTCTTTCCTTTCGTCTCTTTGTCTTGTTTTATTTCCATTTATTTTATTTCTCTTTTTCTTTCTTTCTTCCTCCTGTCCCTCTCCATCATTTTCTCTCTCTCTTATCTATTTTCTTTCTTTTTAAATTTTTCCGACACCATTACAAGGAAAAAAAAAAACACCTCAATTTTATAATGCAACAGCCCATGTGTATTAAACCCACCACCTCTCCTCTCCTCTCCTCTCCTCTCCTCTCTCAAGAGCTTTTTCTGATTATATCATTTCAGAACTTGGAGAGTAACCATGGTAACTGCCTTCCAACCTTTTCCTTTGAAAATAATCCATCCTGCCCTGAGAGAATCACCTGCAAAGTAGCCATACAGCTGCCTTTGTTCTGCTCTGTCTGGTCTTCACCCATTATCTGCCATCAGAGTTAGGTCAAGAGCTTTTGCAATGACCTGTGAAGTGGAACAGCATCCTCATGGGCTGGTCCAGGGCTGGGCTATAACCTGCCCTTTCCTCCTCCTACACTTGCAATAGGTGTATTAAGACTAGGTGTGGGGCCACTGTGAAGTTTCTCTTTAAAAATGCCTGGATTCCCTTCAAACTGCACCTGACTTTCAAGGAATGGAGCTCAGGCACTACAACTTCAAAGATTCTGGCTATCGCCAGTGGGAATTTCCCTCTGTGTCAGTTTTCCAAAAAGCAAAAAAGAGGTGACATGAATGACCTGCCTCTTAAATGTCAGTATATTTGTCCCATTTGGCCCAAAGGATTCTTGTCAGAATTTGAAAGCTGTGTTCACCAATGGAGTGGAAGTCTGGTCACGATTGCTTGATTGCTGGATGGATTCTGCCTTGCTTTCTCTCTGCCCTTCTTCCTTCATTCCAACACTCCTGCCCATCACTGGGGTATAATCATCATTGGTCCAGTGTTTGTCCTTTCATGATAGATGTGGAAAGAGGTCAGAGATAAATGAACTAATGCTGAAAGTAGAGAGTACAGCTGTTTATCTATGTGTCTCATTCTTGTTCGGTTTTGTTTGAAAACCGGAAGGGCAGATACTTATTTCCTGACCATCTGTTTCTCCTCAGCAGCCATCACAAAACTTATGTTAGGATCAGTCTTGGTGCTGCTTTGGGTGGTATCTGCCTGCCTTTGCCTAGTCAATGGCTTTCCAATCTTGGTTAGAGTCTGAGGTAATCCCAGGAACAGTAAGTAGTTAGTGGCAAGAAGTTAACCTTGGTTTTTCAAACCATTTGATTACAATGAAACTAGGTAATTAATTAGGGGTACAACTCAGGACTGAAGGAGCTTTCCCATAGGAAGAACAACAGTATCAACCTACCAGATCCCCCAGAGCTCCCAGGGACTAAACCACCAGACAAAGAGTACACATGGAGGGACTCATGGTTCTAGCTACATATGTAGCAGAGGGTTGCCTTATCTGGCATAATGGGAGTGGAGGCCCTTGGTCCTGTGAAGGCTCAATGCCCCAACATAGGGGAATGCTAGGGTGGTGAGACAGAAGTGGATAGATGGGGGAGCAGAAATCATGTTTGAGTCCATTTTCTGCTAATTTTCCCTTAGAAAATCTTCATGAGGCAAAAAGGAGTGCTGATCTAAGTGCCTCCCACAGTATAGATGAATAAAGCTGCCAGTGCCTTGTGAAAGTTTGGGTAGAAGGCTTATTGGTACCTAAGTAGCTGACAGAATGTAGTAGAGCACTTGACCCTGACATCAGCCCTGCATTTAGCCTTGTCATATTGTGTTTTATGAGGATAAAAGGCTAGCCTGTGAGACACTTTAGAAAATTGGTGATGTTTCTGAATCCAAATGTGTGTGAGTGGGTTGTCAGTTTTCAGACTAGAACACACATAGGGACATTTTCATGTCTCTTCATCCTTTGGATGACACTAGAAATGGACTTGGTCTAAATGACATAAAACTGTAAAGTGGAGATTCTTAATCAGTCTGGATTCAAGACAGGCTCTGAAAATTGACATTGCTTCTGTTCCCTAAAGAAAGAGGACCTGTTAGTATATACTATCCACTGAGATTTTTCTTAACTTCTATGTTACTCACTTCTTCAAGTGCAGTTGCTACTTCCTGGAGATGGATGAGCGGGTGAAGCTAGTTTTATTATTATTTAGGTCTGATCAATGGATGTGCCCAATTTACAATCTTCAGGCCAGACTCATAAAGGTCATTGAGAGGTGAGAGTCCATCTGGGTAGATGAAACAGCAGTGTGGTTTGTTCTTCACTTTTTTCTTTGACAAAGGGAAAGTGCAGTAGGGAAAATGTATTCATTGCAATCAAATCCTGGACTTTTCCTGAAAGGAGCTCTTTAAGTCCACCACTCCTGGTATATAGCAAAGTGTTGTATAAGTGTACATACACAGTGCAGGGACTCATCCTGCCTCAGAAGGTTTAGAGCACAGAAATCCATTGGTATAGTGCAACTTCATGTTCCTTGTCTGCATATGTGACAGGTAAATAAATAGACAATTCAAGGAATTCATATTTTATCCATTAGAATTGAATTAAGTTCAGTTACAATGAGAACATGAGGACAGAAAAATATGAAAACTAATTTTCTTTCCAATAACTACTTAGAAGATTAAAAGGGTCCCATAGTGATACCAATTGTAAGTTCATTATGAAACACAGGAGGAAAATAATGCTAACATACACAGAAAATTATGAAGTCACAAGATGACATTTTCCAAGGAGATGCAGACGATGATGCAGGAGGGAATAGTCAACATCCAAAAGTATGTAGTCATGAATTCATCTGCAGATTCAGTGCAAGGATGATGAGAGTTCCAATTACAGATTTCATAAAAATCTTAGTTGCTTCTACCTGAGTGAGTAGTGCCCAGAATTATCCACGGACATTTAAAAACCAAGCTACCTCATTTATAAAGCCATTAATTACTGACAAAGCTACAGATTAAAAAAAATACTGTATCAACCTCAGATTTCAGAATCAGACCTATATCTTCTTGAAACAATGAAGATAGGATGATAACACAAATTCAATCTTTTTGTTTTGTTTTGTTTTGTTTTTCTTTGGTTTTTCAAGACAGAGTTTCTTTGTGTAGTCCTGGCTGTCCTGAAACTCACCCTGTAGACCATGCTGGCCTCGAACTCAGAAATCCATCTGCCTCTGCCTCCCAAGTCTGAGATTAAAGTCATATGCCACCACTGCCCGGTCACAAATTCAATCTTAAAGTGAGTGACTTATTTAATAAATAGAGTTAAAAAATCAATTGTTATATTTTCATAAGATTATCATCTTACCTAATTATATCTTAACTAAGTAACATTATAAAATCTATACATAGCATGAATATCAAGAAATAAGAAAATATGTCTTTAATCCTGAGATAACAAAATCCTAAACCTGATAAACCATTTTAAACATAATGAGGTATTTAAGTTCACAAATAAAAAAGACTTTAGAATTAGTAAACTAACTGGACAACATTGTACCAAATCCAGAAGTATGTCTATGCACTACAACTAAGCCATTAGAACATAAAATTTGAAAAATCATTTATGATTCTGTCAAAAAGAAACATCAACCACATCTGAAACTTTTCTCAAAACACCAGGAAGAGTCTGTAAACAGAAAGTATTGTTGAAGGATGTTAAAGATGACCTTAAAAATTAAGAGATGTACTATGCTCATAGACTGGATGACAGTGAGGATTCAAAAACCAACTTGGAGCATTTATGCTACTGTAAAGCTATGGTAATTGACAATATTTCTAGAGTTGATAAGTGGTCAATGGGACAAAATGTGTAGCCAGAAATAAAATTACTTTATATGATCATTTAATTCCTAACGTGTTTGCCAAAGCAGTCCAGAGAAGTATAGAGCACATTTTTAGTAAATAGAGTTAGAATAACTAACACGTGCTTAGCATAAATGAATACCAACTCTAATCTTGTGACAGAATTAATTTGAGATGAGTTAAAAACCCAAATGTAACTCTGAATCTATGATTCTTAGAGAAGATTATATAGGGAAATACTTTGTGATTCACTAATATTCTAATCTTTCTTAGGACAAAGTGTTATCTTTAAAGAAAAAATGTTAAATAAATTATCATAAATATCAAATGACTTATCACCAAATAATTTGATTAAGAAAAATAATAAAAGTGTCCTTTGCCTTTTGACAGTGTCCAAACCACTAACCAAAGAGTACATATGGAGGGACCCAAGGCTCCAGCTGCATATATAGCAGAGGATGGCCTTGTTGGACATCAGTGAGAGGAGAGGCCCTTGGTCTCATGAAGGCTTGAGGCCCCGGTGTAGAGGAATGCCAGGACAGGGAAGCAGGAGTAGGTGGGTTAGTGAGCAGGGAAAGGGAGGATGGGCTGGGGGGGGGAGGTTCAGAGGGGATAAAATTTGCAATGTAAATAAAGAAAACGTGTAATAAAAAAGGAAAAAAGAAAACTAATAAAGGGCTGGGGTGAAGATCAATTATAGAGTACAAACATAGTTTGGACAAGGCCCTGTGTTCAACTTCCAGCATCACAAAACAAACAAACCTAGTGAGAATTCTGTTCCTCAGAGAAAATACTCACAGTAAATGCACCTTACCAAAGATTATAATCTAAGATAAAAATGTCAAACAAGATTCCTAAACCTTTGTCAAAAAATTGTCAGGGCAAGATAAACAAATAGCCAGGGAACACCTGAAACACTAAAGTCACACTTATTTATCAACAAATGCAAATGGAAACCAGGGTGAAATAGATAGTATTCATGTCCTCCCAAAGGGTTAAACTAACAAGGACAAAACCAACTTGTTGAGAAACTCATTCAGATTGCAATTGTCTGTGGAGGAGGGGGCAAGTTATAGGTCCTGACAGAAACACACCGGAAGCAATTTTGGAATAATTATATTTTCAATCTTAGAAGTTAGATTACATAAGAAAACATTTGTTCATTTCATTGTTTAAGATAAGGGAGAATCCTATAAATAGTTAATAGTTTTTAGTGGAAAAAAATAATGCTGAAATATTTACTGGCACTCTGTCATGGGTACTTTGAAATGCAGTGATCAGGTAAGACCTACGGATAGTTAGAATGGAGAGATGAACAAATATAAAGTGATGCAAGCTTTGTAAAATGTTAATTATAGAATCCAGGTAAGATATAATTGATTTTTTCTACTGCAAAATTCCAGAACTCATGTATGTGAAATATTCTAGGCACACAAAGTTAAATAGCATGTGTACTCTTTCATTTATATACTCTAAGCAGAAAGAAAAAAAAGAAAGAAAGAAAGAAAGAAAGAAAGAGAGGAAGGAAGGAAGAAAGCAAGCAAGCAAGCAAGCAAGAAAGAAAGAAGGAAAGAAAGAAAGAAAGAAGGAAGGAAGGAAGGAAGGAGGGCTGGTGAGATGGCTCAATGGGTAAAAGCACTGTCTGCTCTTCTGAAGGTCATGAGTTCAAATCCCAGCAACCACATGGTGGCTCACAACCACTCATAAAGAAATCTGGTGCCCTCTTCTGATGCATCTGAAGAAAGCTAAAGTGTACTCATTTATAATAAAAAAATAAAAAAAAAAAGAAAGAAAGAAGGAAGGAAATAAAGAAAGAAGGAAGAAAGAGAATGAAAAGTCCTAGAGATATAAAGAAAAAGGAAAGACAAGTAGAAGATGATTTAAAAAGTTCTTCTAAAGGGTCTGTCTACAAAATGGCTCAGTGGATCATCTAGTGACCCAAGTTTGATTAAAAAATTTCCCATTATGGATGGAAAGAGCCAACTCCTATAAGTTGTCCTCTGACCTTCATGTGCATTAAATGAATGAATGATGAATGAATAAGCAGTAAATAAGTAAATAAATACAAAATGTTTTAAAGGAAAGTAATAGGGGAAATAAAATCATAATATATGTTCCTTTAACAATATATTCAAACATCTTTGTATAATTAATATTCAATGTAACAAAGTTAAAAGAATTAAGAAAAAATGTTCCTTATATATGAAAACTTTTATAACACCAACTGAATATAGAGCATTGCTACCACTCTTGCTTGCTTCACAGAATTTAAAGTAAGAGTGTTGCTGAAGACACCATTTCATACTTCAGACACAAGACTTGGGGGATTAAGCTAAAACAGACCTAGAAGCTGCCTACCTGGAGGCAACCTCTCAGTGTCAGGTGCTATATAAGATGCCAACAAAGAAAAGCACCAATAGTCCTACTTAGCTGCAAAGCCTATGGACCTCAACAATGACTAACCAGGCAAGATATTCCTCGATGGTACAATAGGTACAATTTATCTTAGGGAAAGCTAATAATTGTCTAAATGGACTTAGAAGGGAGCTCATGCCAATACTACAAACTTAGTCAATGTTACCTGTGTCTGAAGTTGTCAGAGACCCTAGAGGAAAACCTATTTCTGCCATTTTCCTAAACCAATATGATTTCTAACTGTGTTGTAAATACTTACCATTATACCCACAAGTAAGTAAAGCTTACCACCTGAAGCTTTAGGTTTCTTATCATCAAAAAAGCTAACTTTTGCTTGTGCCTTTTACACGGTGACTATTATAGAGACTCAACAACTAGTCAAAGTCTGTGACTGTAGGGTATCCCACCCCAGTTAGTACATCTACATCATATCTATACAACAAAGGCTCACTGAGATCTCAGAAAAGGGTACAGAAGACTTGCTGCATGAGAGAGTCGTCTAGACATGACAAGGAAGCTGCACCCATGAAATGTCATCATTATAGCTGACAGTACAAGTTAACGTGCTAAAACTGATGGGAGAAATCTCACAAGCAACACACACACACACACACACACACACACACACACACACACACTCCGAGTTGAAGACCTGAAATCAGTGGTTACCGAGTGAGAGGAATAATCAGTTTTCTCCAGTGACCAGCCCCCTGATAGGCATTGCAATTCTAAATGGTCATTTCTAAACATATGTATATATGAGCAACACTAAATGGACTCAGTAGCCTATATTATACTTTGTGTGTATATAGATGTAGCAATAATATTTAAAGAAGAAGAGGAGCTCATAAATTTAAGAGGAAGTAGGGGTAGACGGGGGTAATTGGAGGAAGTGGGGAGTGGAAGTTATGAAAAATGAAGTACAAATTTCTCAAAATTAAAATATTTAAATTTTAAACTGTTGGGAGGGAACACTGAAGATAATAAGGAACAAAAAAAGTAGAAAAATATGTATTTCAGACATCAGTAAAAGAAGGAAATCAGTCTAATCCAAAACCACAAAAATATGAAACATGCTCACAGGTGTTAGTCAAAAATGCTTACAACATCCGAATTATAATTCATACAGAAGGAAAAGTAGTAAGATAGCCTTTGAAATTGCAGAACTTCCAAGAGAAATAGACAAATGAATGAATAAATAAATAAACCATGAAGCTAACCAGGTGGAAAGATCTTGTCTTATTAAGTGAGCACATTCAAGTTATTCTCACAATTCTGTACCCATCACTGAAGTCATGGAGAGTGGAGGAATGGAGAACATGATCCTCTGGTTACCACAGAAAGCAGCAAATTGTAACAGAACATGAAATGTCTCCTGTAGGTATTGAATACTTCTGGTCCCCTTCTGTTTGACTACTTCTCTCCAGTTGACCAGGCTGTTTGGGGAGGTTACAGAATCTTTAAGAAGTAGAGCCTTCTTCAGGAAGTAAGTCATTAGGATGGGACTTGTGGGTTTTGTAGACAGGCTAGGCTTCTGATCTGGTTTACTTCTTGGTCTGGTGAGGTGCAGGGATGGACTCCCTGCCACATGTTGGCACTGTCGTGCCTTACCCCAGCAGTACACTGAAACCTTTCAAACTGTGTGTTACCTACTGCAATGCTTTTGTTCTCTGTAACAAGAGACATATCTCCTATTTAAATAAATAAAAATTCACTGCTTCTAGGTCCTGAATTTTCTTATGAAACTGACTAAATTCGATTAACTCTCAGATGAGTCAGAACACAGAAGGGCTGCAAATGAAGCTCAGTCATAGAGCAGTGAGGCCTAATAAGTCCTGAATTAGATCCACAGCACTGCAGTAAATAAGTTAATTCCAATTAAATGGAAAAATTACAGATGAAATGCATATTTCAGTATAAGAATTGCTTGAAGCCTTAATAAAATGTGACATGAAGCTAAACATTAAAAGATGGTGATTGAGAGCATCTAATCTTACCACTTTACCTGCTTTTGTTACTAAGGATTTATGTTTTAGTTGTGTGTGTATGTGTGTGTGTGTGTATGTGTGTGCGCGCGTGCACGCATGCATGTGTGTGATGTTTTTGATACTGAAGCTACAGCATTTATCAGAACCTCATTCCTTCTTATGAATATAACCCATTTTGTTCCTTTATTTTCTTACTGGTAGATATTTAAATTATTTCCCCTTTTTGGTATTATGAATAATGCCACTATACAGATTCTTGTTGAAGTTTCTGTGTAGTAAGTTTTCATATAATTTCTTTTAGCCAGTTCTTATATATTTATTCATAAGGGTACACATTTAGGTTTCAAAGAATCATACTAGACTCTTAGGGCTGGGATTTATATCCCATTATGCCTATATTTAGGTAGAAACTGGTATTTTTCACTTTTCCATTCTGTAAACTTATTTTTTACTTTATTATACTTACTTCCGTTTGTTAGATTTCATGATAAACCTCACCTGGGTCTTTTCCCATAGGTGTATCTTCTCATACACATTTCTAACCTGTCTTTGGAGGAGAGAGATGTTGTGATAGACAGTAAGGAGACACTTGTTATCATGTGAGCAGCGACTGACATCCATAATGCAGAGGCAAAGCCATGATCAAGTTGTCATCTCACAGCCTGGGTAAGGCAGACTGCAAGGAGCTATCCTGGAAGAAGAAATGTAAGGAAATTGTAGCTTTCTGCCAAGTGTTGTCTGCTCGCTGTTAATGGCATCCTATGAAAAAGAAAGTCAGTTGCAACCAGTGGGGAAGAAACCTCCTGGGGCATGGAACTTTGAGCTGAGCAAACTGCTCCAGCAGAGCAGGGGGCCTTGCTAATCCTGCCCAGCAGGACTTCATAATTGCTGTGGAACAGTGACTGATGGATGCCCTCATTATCCCCCTCCTAAAGGAAGAGCTCAATCATGGCCATCCCACTGTTTCTCCCTCATGGGGTTCTGGCAGCAAATACTTTCTCTATTTCTACATGTCACTGGACCATATGAAGCAGCATTTTGGCACTGCTAGAGAGTGCTGCTGTTCAACCCGAGACCCTGGACCTTGACCTACTTGCCTTACTTGTGATGTAATCTTAGGAGCAACGGGAGCAGTGAATCAAGAAAGGAAAGAAGGATGGGTATGGGTGCTAAGAAAAACAGTCATTTGATCTGGTTTTGACCTATTTTCAGCCTTGCCTATGATCTAATAGCCCTTCATATATTGAACATAAATATTTGTATTGAAATAGAGCGAAATCAGTTCTCTGCAACTGAAAACCAGTGACTGCAAATGTGAACTGGGAAAATTTGTACAGCCATTCTTGACCAGGATGTGAAATGCAGATGAAGCCCAGACCTAAGTTTCCAGAGGGGAAAGAAGAAAGAAAGAAGCAGCCTGAGAACCACAAGGCACGGCTGATCTGTTCATCTCAGGAACTTAAAAATAAGCAGGTTACATCTCTTTCCCTCCACCCTGCCCCTGTTCTACCAATTTAACTACAAATACATGGCCTTTCGTGTTTTTAAAATCTGAGTGCTATTCCATTGAAACCAAGGTGGGTTGGTACCCAGAGCCGGAGACCTCCCCTTTTCAGAGATGAAGAGGAGGTGTGTCTGTCAGAAGGGCTGTGTGAGGGAATGCTGGGAGGAGAGTGATTAGGATGTAAAGTAAATAAATAAATTAATGAATACACACATACATGTGTGTGTATGTATGTATGTATGTATGTATATATGTATGTATGTATATACCAAGCAGGCTATTCTGAAGTTATCCTTACTCCAGGTTTCTCATTCTTTCAGTCAAACAGGATTATTTCATGCATCACAGTCATTCCATTTATACTTGTAGCTACTACCCATCAGTCCTTTTTTCCTAGCATTTTCCACAATTGCTTTCTTTCAACCAAGAAAAAGAAGAAATGTTAGTCTTTATTTATTGTTATATCCATCAGCATCACAGTCTCCTGCTCATGGTAATGATTTTACAGCTCACTCCCTTGGGTTATATTTATCTTTTAATCCATCAGGAAAGTGAAAGTGAAAACTGTCACCTCAGAAAGTTGTATAAACCAGTGTTTTTAATTTTTCATATAGATCTGACTGCTCTTTGATTTTTCTTTGATTTCATATTTATTTTATTAGGTAGAATACATATAAATTATTAGGTAGGATACATATAAAAACTTATGTATTTTTTAAACAACCATACACTTACCAAGGCAGATTTAATGTTTATGGACTATCGCTTTGGCTAATATCTATTCCACAATGGCCTTTCATAACTACTGTTGCTAAATTGAAGATGGCTCACTTTCCAATGAACATGAAAGTTTCATTATTTCCAGTAGAATATACAGCTGCAAATCAACCTCTAATGGCACTTTGCCCAGGGATGATCTTTCTTCAGGCCCTGTGTGGACAGTGTGGCAGGAAAAACAGGCACCTATTTGATAATATCAGGTTGTGTTCCTCCAAGATACCTCCAATTTCTTCATCCCTTACTGTGATTCCCTTTGCTACCAAGATTCTGTCTCCCAGAAACATGTTAAACGTATGATAACTGTAGTGAGAAGTACAAGCTAGATGTTCTGCATTGATATGTAAAGAACAAAATACTAGCAACAAAGTCTATGAAAACCCCACTCTGTGCTGCCTCTTCCTTAATTTTCATTGCTTTATTCTCACACAGGTATTGGAGATTGATGTGACTCTTACTATCAAGTGTGTTCACTGTGGTTTTTTCTCTACTCTGTCCTCCTTACAAAGCTCTAGCTTTACCGGGACACTCTCTCATGTTCAGTGCTGTGGGACCAAAAAAGGCAGCCTATTTTCTGGTTGAGCTAGGTTTAAACTTCGGAGAACCAACAGATAACTCTGCAAGGAATGGAAGACCTATTTGCCATGCTCTCAGACACTAGGCTCCTCACAGAGGCCTCAGCTCCATAATTCTGTAGCCATCAGTCATGTAGGCAACACCCTAAGTCCCTAGAATTCTGTCTGGACTCCACCCTCATAGTTACCTGGCTCCTCCACACAGTTACCTGGCAATAGCCAGGTAGACCCGACCCACTATTAAAAGGGGCTGCTTCTCTCTCTCCCTCTCTCTCTCTCCCTCTCCCTCTCTCTCTCTCTCTCTCCCCTTCTCTC